>NW_017689025.1:0-4263 GCF_001879085.1 Nicotiana attenuata
CCCAAATATAAATATCATATCCAGTGGATCTCCCCGGGTGCAGTCCCGTAGTCCAACTCGTAAATGCGCGAGGATCTACCGGAATACCACATCCGTAGTCCCAATATAAATACTCAGTACTGAGGAATCTACCGGGTGCAATCCCGTAGTTCCAATGTAAAAGTGCAGGGAGATCTCCCGGAATGCAATTCCGTAGTCCCAAAGTAAACATATAGGGGAGCTCCCGGGATACCGTCCCATGTTTAAGTCATCGTTGTAGAAGAAGAAAGAAGAAAACGAAGGAGGAGGAGAAAGGGGGCTGAAGTTGTTTAAAAAGTGGGTAAAAGTTAAAACTTTAAAAAAAAATGGGTATAGGTTAAATGGGGGCGACCAAACAGGGCGCCCCGTGTAATTTTTACTAACATTTTAACTTATTTAGAATGCAAAATGGCCTCCGACCCACTTAAACTTGTATCCATTTGTCAACCAGGTACATAAACTTTTTGAATTTTCCCATTTGAACATTCCAACTCAGCTATTTGTGCGTTAATAGACACCCGGTTAAATCGACTCATTGTTTCTGATTTTACAGAGGACTAGAAACTACTTTGAAGATGAGAAAACTTGAAGCAGAAGTGATTTTTCTTTTATCTTGGCATTTGGGTTTCAGAAGTTTATTAAGATTTTTTTCTTTCTTCTTCATGTTTTTCGTTTCTGGATTTTAGTTTTGATGTATAGAAAAGTGATTGTAGGTTTCCAATGGGAAAGATGGTGGTAGTGTTAGCGGCGGTATTGCTGCTGGAATGCCGAATCAGAGTTCTGAAAACAAAGAAGAGAAGCTGCAGGTGGTATATGGTTGCAGTGGAGATGGTAGAACCCGTTGAGGATGGGGTATTTTGAGGAGCATTTGTTAAATTGGTTTATTAAAAAAAGGTAGGACCCACCAATTACGCATGTCAAACTATAAAAGGCTGATTAAGTGACGTGGCGATTATGTCATCGTGACCGAGAAACACGCCTAATTGGAGGTGTCTATTGATGTGTAAATAGTTGAGTTGGGATGTTTAAATGGGAAAACCCAAAGTTTTTGCACCGGGTTGACAAATAGGTACAAGTTTAAGTGGCTCAGAGACCATTTTACCTATTTCGAAGTAGTAAAGTTTTCTATGGTTTCTGTTGATGGTACTGATATATTGTCTTTTTTCGTCTTTTTCGTTTTCTTGTGCCGAGGGTCTACCGAAAACAATCTCTCTACACCATCGGAGAAGGGGTAAGGTATGCGTACACACTACCCTCCCCAGACCCCTCACCCGTAGGATTTTACTGGGTTATTGTCGTTGTTAGAAGTAGTAAAGTTGCGAAGGGTACTGCCAAGAGCTCAGGCAGATTAGATGCTAATACCTATGTTAGGGACTACCGCACCCAAGAGTGCATGAGCAGTCGATGAAGTGGGAGAAATTATAAAAAGAAAATAAGGTTCAACTTTTAGTAAAGACAAAACAAGCTAGGAATTCATCACATCTGCTAAATTTTGGTGGAAAGAATCATACCCAAGTTAACCTTAACACCGCGTCATAACAAGTATTATACCTACTTCACAATCCCCAATGTAAAGTCAAAGCAAAACGGTAGACTAGATCACTTGCTGCGGAAGGACTATTCCTTGGTCTCTAGTTGAAATTTGGTTCCAATGGCGAATCTCAATATATTAGACAAAAGCTCAAATTCGGATCCCATTGATCTGTTGCAAATGCAGAAGGTTGCATCTTTTATATCTTGACAGTTCTGATACATCTGAGTTTCGTTTCTACGTATATAAACTGCCAAATAGTAAAATTTATGCCATATATATAGTAAAATTACAAATACAACAAGACAGTCAATTTGGTATGAACTATCAGGAGGAATGACCTTAACATCCACTAACATGCTAGCATTCCTGGATCTATTACCCACTAGAGAGCATAGATTGCCAGGACTACTAAGTGGATCACTCCAAAGATGACCATTGACAAACATATCGAGAGAACGATCAGTTGAAATTAGTTTTGATACGACGTTCAATGCTAATCAAGTACATGACTAGCAATACTTGCAATTTACTTACAAATGACGACAAATTGACAATCTTTGGAAATCCAATTCACAAGCTTGATCGTTAATGTCATGGATTTCCCAATGCAAGGTCATGCCATGTATCCCCATCAACTTTTTGAGCCTCTTGATCTGCAAAAGGATATAAATCAATCATCCAAAAATGAGAACCGATAGGAAGTAGCCAACATGAAAATAACCAACAAATTAAACATGGCAAGAATTCCTCGGATGAGCAACATTGAAAACATAGTAATTCTGATCTGTTAACTCATTAATATGTAATATTCCTGATATCATAACTCAACAAAATGTGAGTGAACCAGGAAATATTAAAATTGGATCATGTATAGATATTCCTGATCCCATTAGTGCCGAAGCCCATTTCAGAAATAACCTAACTATAGCCTTCAAGTTCTTCTCATTACATCTCATCAAATGCTTATAAGCAAATCCACATGATGAGATCATGAAGTGATGTACGGTATAAGGGGTTCAACACGACAGAGAACGGAAACCTTTCAGCAAACACCAATCGTGGATCGAACAGAGGCTAGATTAAACTTTAGAAATGTTTGGCAATCAGGCTTGCAAAGATGAATATAAAGTTCAGCTTTCTGCCTACAACCGACATAACCACACCAAGGAACTTGTATGTTAAAAGTAGTCCCTATCTAGGACACTATGGTAGAGGCCATATAATAGCATTCTGTTCTAACAGTCCTTGGCGATAAACAACATACACTTTTAAACAAATGATTAAGTGATAAATCACTCCCACGTTCAATATTTTTCCAAGTGTATGAATAAAAAAATACTTACTTGAGTCTTCATTGTCGTCAGTCTTTGGAAGTAGTACGGGTGGTAATGGGAGATCTGCAGTAATAGACCAATTAAAAGCAACAACGGTAAATTCTACTATGCATCAATTCTAAGGTAGTTGGGGTAAAATATAAATGCAAAATGAAAGTATGAGACAGAAAATTATAAAACGAATCCCTAATTTGCCACATATGATAGTTATTTAGTACTGGAATGAATGGACCTTACTAGAGTGAAACAGATGATTCATATTAAAAGGCGAAAAAAAAAAAGGAGCTCAATAACTCTGCAGGATTTTATAAAGGAAAGTGCAAATTAAGAAGAAAACTAAAAACTAAAAATGCAATTCAAGAATAATAACTAGAAATATAATCAAATATTATACGGACAACTGAATTGAAAAAAATTTATAATTAAGTGAATTATTTATCGTTTATACTGCTCTCTTCAACATAGAGTTCCATGTGTGATGCACGACTTGGCATCTTGCTGTCAAACAGAAGTGAGACAAAGCACTTACCACCGATCTAGTTCCAAGTTTCAATAAGAGTGATGCAGCCGATTCCGATTAATTTGGGATTGAAGCAAAGTTGATTGATTGATAGTATTAAATTAAATAGGTGAAAGAGGATAATACCATCTTCAGGCAAAGTATCTCGCATCCATTCCTCATCCACAATATCTATGAGGACTCCTAAGCTCAGGATTTGCTCTGCCATGCTTTGCTGCAAGGGCGGCTCTAGGGCTTGCCTTAGGCCCCAAATAATTAAGGCCTCAAAAATAAAAAGTACTACTATATTATTATATAATATATACTCTATAATTTATATTTATATAATTATTAATAAAAGATTTTAAATTTTAATAATTTTTAACATTTGGTAGACGTAAGATTGAGTGAGTTAATTGGAAAAAAAATTTCTCACTAAATTAAATAACATATTTACCTTCTCATTAATTTTATTTTTCTTTCTTTATGTACAGTCTTTTTTCATGGTTTTTACGATTTTACTTTCTAATTTCTAACTCCAATTCTCTAAATTAACTATTTCTTTTGGTCACATTTGATTGAACCACATACCAGAAAGCAAGTTCTTTTGTGTCTCATCTTTTTTAACTAAGAAATCCCCGAGGCAAATGTCGCAAGGTTCAAAACATGATGAATAATGGGCTCACCCTTTACCATTTTCACTTAAGGGAAGAATTCAATACCATATGACGCGCGCCTAACTCATACATCATGAGTTGTGCTCTCACCACTATATCAAAGTCATGTAGGTTTTTTTTGTGTCTCAATATTATATGAATTTTATAAAAGACGTTTCAGGGTCTTTTTAATATATTTTGGTTTAGGCCACCAGTTTTGTT
>NW_017689025.1:5193-5891 GCF_001879085.1 Nicotiana attenuata
CGCTCTAGTAGTCTGTAAGTTTTGTTTTGTATTTTGTTTGTAACTGGCGAACTTCAGCTCTAGAGCTGAAGTTTTGTTTTTGTAACTGGCGAACTTCAGCTCTAGAGCTGAAATTTTTGTTTTGTAATTGGCAAACTTCAACTCTAGAGTTGAAGTTGGCAAACTTCAACTCTAGAGCTGTAAGTTTTTATTTGTAACTGGGAAACTTCAGCTCTAGAGCTGAAGTTTTTGTCTTTGTAACTGGGAATCTTCAGCTCTAGAGCTGAAGTTTTTGTTCTATATTTGATTAAACTTCAGCATGTTGTAGGCCTCTTCGGCTTATTAGTCTCTGCAGCCTTGCTCTTCTCAACCTTGGATTCATTACCTCCTTTTGATCGTTTGGAACGACGCAAAGGAGTGGAGAAGTAGTCAATTTTGTTATGTTTTTTCTTCTCTGTTTGTGGTTTACCGGTGATATTTCGAAGTTCTGCTATGGTTTTTGAAAGTCCAACACTGGCTAATCGAGCCTGTAATCAAATAAAATCAGCTATAGGAATTTAAAATTGACAGAAAAGAGATACTCAAAATGGAGAGAAGAAGAATCATTCAAAAGCAACCCAAGTGGGAGACACTGAAATTTCAAAGAACTTTTATTGTCTCTTGATTTGGGATTTTTAATGTTATAATAATCCAAGTGGAAGTCCTCAGTATATTTGCTT
>NW_017689026.1:0-925 GCF_001879085.1 Nicotiana attenuata
AAAGGCATCAGGTTATGCCGGCATCAACTACGTAGTGGGACCCAATGGTTGAAAGTCATCAGGTTATGTTGGCATCAGGATGTGCTAGCATCAACCACGGAGAGGGAACGTATGTTGAAAAGTCATCAGTTTATGCCGCATCAACTACGGAGTGGGACCCAATATTGGAATGTCATCAGGTTATGTTGGCATCAGTATATGCTAGCATCAACTAGGGAAAGGGAACGTATGTTGAAAAGTCATCAGGTTATGCCGGCATCAACTACGGAGTGGGACCCAATGTTGGAAAGTCATCAGGTTTTGTTGGCATCAATTCGGGAGTGGGACCCTATGTTGGAATGTCATCAGGTTATGTTGGCATCGACTAGGAATTGGACCCATTGTTAGAAATTCATCAGGTTATGTTGGCATCGACTAGGGAGTGGGATCCTATGTTGGAAAGTTATCAGTTTATGCTGGCAAAAACTAAGAAGTGGGACCCTATGTTTTAAAGTCATCAGGTTTTGTTGGCGTCAACTAGGGAGTGGGATCCTGTATTGGAATGTCATCAGGTTATGCTGGCATCAACTAGGGAGTATGACCCATTGTTGGAAAGTCATCAGGTTATGTTGGCTTCGACTAGGAATTGGACCCTATGTTAGAAAGTCATCAGTTTATGCTGGCATCAACTAGGGAGTGGGAGCCTATGTTGGAAAGTCATCAGTTATGCTGGCATCAACGAGGATGTGGGACCCATTGTTGGAACGTCATCAAGTTATGTTGGCATCAACTAGGAATTGGACCCTATGCTAGGAAGTCATCAGGTTCTGCTGGCATCAACTAGGGAGTGAGACCCTATGTTGGATAGTCATCAGGATATGCTGGCATCAACTAGGGAGAGGGAACGTATGTTGAAAAGTCATCAGGTTATGCCGGCATCAACTAC
>NW_017689026.1:5401-5891 GCF_001879085.1 Nicotiana attenuata
GCATCAACTAGGGAGTGGGACCCTATGTGTGAAAGTCATCAGGTTATGCTGGCATAAACTAGGGAGTGGGACCCTAGGTTGGAAAGTCATCAGGTTATGCTGGCATCAACTAGGGAGTGGGACCCTATGTTGGAATGTCATCAGGTTATGTTGACATCAACTACGAAGTAGGACCCATCGTTGGAACGTCATCTGGTTATGTTAGCATCAACTAGGAAGTAGGACCCTCTGTTGGAAAGTCATCAGGTTATGCTGACATCAACTAGGAAGTAGGACCCTCTGTTGGAAAGTCATCAGGTTATAATGACATCAACTAGGAAGTAGGACCCTCTGTTGGAAAGTCATCAGGTTCTGCTGGCATCAACTAGGGAATGAGACGCTATGTTGGATAGTGATCAGGATATGCTAGCATCAACTAGGGAAAGGGAACGTATGTTGAAAAGTCATCAGGTTATGCCGGCATCAACTACGGAGTGGGACCCAATGTTGG
>NW_017689027.1:0-5891 GCF_001879085.1 Nicotiana attenuata
GGAGACCCTATGTTAGAAAAGAGACTAGGGAGTGGAGACCCTATGTCTAAAATATTATCAACTAGGGAATGGAGACCTTATGTTGGAAAAGAGACTAGGGAGTGAAGACCCTATGTCTAAAATATCATCAACTAGGGAGTGGAGATCCTATGTTGGAAAATCATCAACTAGGGAGTGGAGACCCTATGTTGGAAAAGAGACTAGGGAGTGGAGACCCTATGTCTAAAATAAACTTCAACTAGGGAGTGGAGACCCTATGTTGGAAAATGCAACTAGGAATTGAAGAGCCTATCCATGATTTTGAATTTCTTTCTTTTCTTTTCTTTTTAATCATTTTCATAATCATTTCTTTTTTTTTATTTCAGAGAATGAGTAAATGTGGAAAAGAATTTTGGAGGAGACTTCCCTTTTTAAGAGTTGTAGCTACAAAGCTGTTTCTAGCCCTTGCGCAGTTTCTTTTGGTTGCACCTGCTTATTGCAAGGTTGCTTTTGGGTTGCTCTTGTTTCTTGTTTTTCAAATAAAGAACAATTTATCAGTTTGAAATGGTGGTTGGTTTTGTGGTCTTGATTATTTCAGCCACTTGATCTCGGCCCTTTCAACTGCAACTGGTTGTTTCCTAAATACCGATTGCATTTTTGACCCTGAAGAACTTCAGATTTTCCAAACTTTGCCATGCCGGTTGGTCGCATGGGACTCAAACCTTTTTTTTGTTTAAAAATTTCGGAGCATTGGGGAACTTTTGGCTCCTCAAACTTTGCTGGAACGGCTAGTCGCGTGGGACTTAACCTTTTCCAACTTTATTTCGCCTTCATATACCTTTCATTTCTGGCTCCTTTTTTCCAACTTTAATTTCTGAGCATTTGGGGTATCTTGGCTTTTTAAACCTTGTCGAGACGGTTATCCACGTGGGACTCAACCTTTTCAGCTTCATTTGCATTTATAGGCACTTCAGTTTGATTTTCTCCTTCCAAGAGTTTTGATTTCGAAGCATCGGCCGCCATGGCCAGTCGAGGTCGACTTGATGCGCCTAACGAGGCTGGGTGCCTTTTTACATATTAGCTCGTATTAAATGAGAACCAACCCTGTAAATCAGTCCTGCCATCCTTTCTTTATCTTAGTTTCGGAACAGATTTAGATCGAAAGGGATTCAAAGAAAACAAACAATGGAATGGACAATAAATTTAAAATAGAGGTATCCCTTTCGGGGAAAGGATAGAAGGACTTATCTAGTGTACATGCGGACTTCAATGAACATGACATGCCTCTTATACTAGATGCTTGATCTATGTAAACCATCCAACTCTCAACTAGGGAGTGGAGACTCTATGTCTAAAACAAATCAACTAGGGAATGGAGACCCTGTGTTGGAAAAGCAACTAGGCAGTGGAGGCCCTATATCTAAAATAAAATCAACTAGGGAGTGGAGACCCTATGTTGGAAAAGTGACTAGGGAGTGGAGACCCTATGTCTAAAATAAAATTATCAACTAGGGAATGGAGACCCTATGTCTAAAAATCATCAACTAGGGAGTGTAGACCCTATGTTGGAAAAGAGACTAGGGAGTGGAGACCCTATGTCTAAAATATCATCAACTAGGGAGTGNGTAAAGCGATAGTTGAGACTTGAATTGTGTTCGTGACATCGAGGTAAGTGTTTGGTCTAACCTTAGCTTGAGGGATTAGGAGTCGAGTCCTATTTGCTATGTGATATTTGGTGGGTACGACGTACAGGCATGGTGACGAGTATCTATACGTTGGTGTCAAGCATGCCCGTGAGTCTTATATTATGATTATTATGACTTCGTTGTATTTTTCATGCCTTTGGTGATGATTTCTATTGTTGGGCAAAGTTTGTGGAAGAAATAGTGATATTTGAATATTGAGGAGCGTTGGCTCAAGTTGTATAATGAAATGTAAAAGTATAAATGGTAATTGAACCTTTTAGAGCATTGGCTCAAGTTGTGAAGTGAGTCGTGAAGTAAAAGTGAAAAAGAGAAGAGAATCATGATATTGCCTCCCTTTCTGGGATATTGTTGCTTTAAATGCTATCTTCCTTGCCGGGATGTTGATGTTTTGATATTGATCCCTTGCCAGGATTTGATTGTTAAATTATTGTTCCCATGCCGGATTTTTATTGCAATTTTATTCATTTCCTTGCCTTATTGTTTGTGATTGTTGTTTGGGTGAGGAAGAGTGTTAAAGCACGAAGGGTGATGCCGTGGATTGTTTTGGTGAAAGAGTGTTAAACACGAAGGGTGATACCGTGTATGATTTTGTGAGGAAGAGTGTAAAGCGCGAAGGGTGATGCCATGCCGCACGATGTACAATACCGTGCCGATTATATTGATTATATGGTGAGGACGAGATTAAAAGCACGAAGGGTGATGCCGTGCAACTTATATTAATTCTTTGGTGAGGACGAGAGTAAAGCATGAGGGGTGATGTCGTGCACTTATTGATTTCCGATTCTTGTTGATGACTGAGATATGGTGTTCCTCTTATTTACCTGTTGTCTTTCTATTCTCAATTGATGTTTCCTCACAGCATGTTTCCCGCTCCCATACTTCACTGTATATTACTGTTCTTCTTTTTTGATGTATTGTTAAACTGCACGGGTTTATTTGGTAGTCTGGTCCTAGCCTCGTCACTACTTCGCCGAGGCTAGGCTAGGCACTTACCAGCACATGGAGTCGATTGTGCTGATACTACACTCTGCACTGGGTGCAGATCTCGGAGCGGCAGTTTTTGGACCTTAGCTTGGGTGGCTACCTTCAGTCCATACGGAGATCCAAGGTAGTCCTGCAGGCGTCCGCAGGCCCTGGCATCTCCCTCTATCCCTTCATCCTGTTTCATTTACATATTTCCGGAACAATGTATTATTTATCTTTCGGACTTTGTTTGTAGTACTCTTAGACCGTCTGTGAAGCTGTGACTCCAGTTCTGGGTAGTCTTGTTTAAACGGTTGTATTGGATATACTCAGTATTTTTATTGTTTTTCTTTCGCTTGTTATAAATTCCGTTGTCTTTAAGATATTACTCATAATTGTTAAAGGATTAAAAATGAAAAAGAAAGTAAGTTGTTCAACAGTCGGCTTGCCTAGCTCCCATTAGTAGGCGCCATCACGGCTCCCAAGGGAGGAAAATCCGGATCGTGACAGTTATGTACTTACTTTGAATACAATCTAATTTCTTAGAAAGTGTCAAATTCGTTTTAATTTGATGTAAGAAAACAAGCCATATATATATATATATATATAATTCTTTATAGAAAGTGTATCTGCATAAAGGGTAATGGACATTTATACTATATTAAAAGACGGAGACCCTTAGCAAAATATTGTTCGTCTTTTTTTACCCATTAAAAATAGACTCATACTAGACAAAATCGTAATTTAGTTATTTTTCTAATATTTAGTACTTTGAAATTATTAAATATTTTTATTTAAATTATGTAGGAAGTCATAATATTTAGAACTTTAACATAAATATATCTGGGAGAAATAAGGGTCATAATATTTTGGACGTTTTCTTTTCCTTATATTTGCTTATGCCATTTTCATATGAAATATGTTTGAACTCATAGATCTAAGGGGAAAATTCTATATACAGTTTGTCACTATTAAAAGAGAGAGACGTATACTTAATTAAATATAATTTTTAGATATTATACAAAAAAATCGATAAAGAGATAAAATGTTATTCGAGTAAGAAAATATTTATTTTTATATTATTATAAAAGCACGAAACCCTAACACAAAAAAATTATTGTTTTCGCTTTTAGTTCAATAACTCAATTATATTATTTAATAATAATTACATAATTATTAAAAATTATATATTTATTGATATAGGGTACACGTGCAAAGTGCGTATCATAAAACTAGTGCAACTAATTAACAACTTAATGCAAATAAAAACCTAAAATGCAATGCATGAAGTTTTTTGACATTTTGTGGTATTTCTTTTTTGTAATTTTACAATATTAAACATGCAACTAAATGCAGACAACAATTAGCAAGAAATTCCTAAAATTTTTATAAAAATTAAAATAATTAGAAAAATCGTATTTTGTGAATTATGTAGGAATATTTAGCCGGGCAAAAATCATGTGCTCACAGCTGCCCCTCTTTGCTCGAGAACATGAAGAGTTTCGGGCAAAGACAAAGTGAGCAATTACGAGCGATTGTTTCCCGTTTGGATACTCAATGGGAAACATTTTGAAAAGATTTGACCGAACCTTGCTTCGGAGGTTGCCTACATATCTTTGGCTATAAAGGAATCAGGTCAGTATAGTTATGAAAATTTTGGTAGCTAGGACTACCGAAAAACTGTGATTTCACTGTTGCCACTATTGTTTACTGCTTGCTCAACTCCTTATTACACCAAATTCAAAATAAATGAAAAAGATTAACTAAGTCTATCAGTTATGCGTTACAAGATTTCTATCTACGAGTCTTTTGAAGCTTGATCTTGAGTCTTGGCTGGTTCTTCACGCAGACTCTGATTTGAGTCTAGATGCTTGCTAGCTGCAGGTGCTAGTGCGATCTTATTCAGCTTTTCGAATCAAGACAGGAAATGCAGAGCTTGTGGATTCAGTCATGCCTTGACCAGTCCACATCTTTTCTCCACCTCTGCACTTTGGATTCACTTCTTCCTTTTCTTTTCTTTTCTTGGATCGAGACGTCTTCTTTTTGGTCATCTCGAACCTTGTGCCTCGAGGTATAACCCGCTCAGGCATCAAAACAAACGAACGAAATTTTTCTGCCCTAGTTTTCACTAGGAAAATTTCGCGAGTTATTTGTAACAAAACTCTATACTACTTCATTATTGAAAGCAATCAAAAGGGCAAGAATGGTGTACCCGGAGAAAATAGAGACTAGGGAGCGGGAACCTTATATCTAAAATGAAAGCAACTAGGGAGTGGAGACCCTATGTTGGAAAAGCGACTACAGAGTGGAGACCCTATGTAAATAAAATCAACTAGGGAGTGGAGACCCTATGTTGAAAAAGCGACTAGGGAGTGGAGACCCTATGTTTAAAATAAAATCAACTAGGGAGTGGAGACCCTATGTCTAAAATAAAATCAACTAGGGAGTAGAGACCCTGTGTTGGAAAACCAACTAAGGAGTGGAGACCATATGATGGAAAAGTGACTAGGGAGTGGAGAACCTATGTCTAAAATAAAATCATCAACTAGTGAGTGGAGACACTATGTTGGAAAAGCAGACCAGGGAGTGGAGACCCTATGTCTAAAATAACCTCAACTAGGGAGTGGAGACCCTATGTTGGAAAAGCGACTAGGGAGTGGAAGACCATATGTATAAAACAAAATCAACTAGGGAGTGGAGACCCTATGCTAGAAAACCAACTAGGGAGTGGAGACCCTATATCTAATATAAAATCAACTAGGGAGTGGAGACCCTATGTTGGAAATGCGACTATGGAGTGGAGACCCTATGTCTAAAATAAAATTATCAACTAGGGAATGGAGACCCTATGTTTGAAAAGAGACTAGAGAGTGGAGACCCTATGTCTAAAAATCATCAACTAGGGAGTGGAGACCCTATGTTAGAAAAGAGACTAGGGAGTGGAGACCCTATGTCTAAAATATTATCAACTAGGGAATGGAGACCTTATGTTGGAAAAGAGACTAGGGAGTGAAGACCCTATGTCTAAAATATCATCAACTAGGGAGTGGAGATCCTATGTTGGAAAATCATCAACTAGGGATGGAGACCCTATGTTGGAAAAGAGACTAGGGATGGAGACCCTATGTCTAAATAACTTCAACTGGGATGGAGACCCTATGTTGGAAATGCAACTAGGATTGAGAGCCTATCCATGATTTGAATTTCTTCTTTCTTTCTTTTAATCATTTTCATAATCATTTC
>NW_017689028.1:0-731 GCF_001879085.1 Nicotiana attenuata
CACTTCGAGATGAGATATTGGCCTTCAAACAAGAACCCACGGAACCTTTGCATGAGATTTGGGAGCGGTTTAGAACAATGGTGAAGGAATGCCCCAATAACGATATGACGGAGGCGATGATCCAACAAATCTTCTATCGGGGCATCAATACTACAAATCAATGCATAGTCAATCAATTGGCTGGGGATAATTTCATGAAGTTGACTTATGACGAAGCTTGTGAGATTCTTGATGAGATGGTGGATACATCCTCTGCATGGCAAAGTAGGTCCAATGTTCCTCAAGGTGACCCTACAGTTATTCATTTGCATAAGAAACTACATGACTATGGACAGGCTATAGCGGAGTTGACAACTAACCAATTGGCTAAGGTACAGCTGCAACAAGTCCAAAATCCTCGCCAAGTGAATGCCATGGAGGGTGTGAATATGCTTGTTAACAAGAGAAGACAACGAAGGCAACAAAACCAAGGGAATTCTGAGCAATTTGATGATGATTGTGATGGGTTTCAAAATGAGGGCTATGATGAGAAAAATAAAGAGGTACAATATTTAAACAATTTTCAAGGCCAACAGGGCAACTCTTCCAACCAACACAGTGGCGACCCCAGGGCAATTGGGGAAATCAACACAAGGTGGTGGGTATTAGGACAATAACAACCAAAGGTGGTAATTGGGGAAAACAACAAATCAAAGGTAACCAACGGGGACCTTGGAAATGGTAAATAACAA
>NW_017689028.1:5089-5891 GCF_001879085.1 Nicotiana attenuata
TCCCCTGCCTGACGCCTACCTCCCATTTTCTCGATGACTATGCCCTCCCAGACCTTCCACTTCTGCCAGCCCATTTCCCTCCCTGGCCCCTTTCCATATCCAGCCAGGCCCCGGAGACTTCCATCTAGCCGGGCCCATCCCATCACTGCCCACCGACTGAGCCAGGCCCTTGCCAGTATCAACAACTGGATGTCCACAGCGTCATCTAAGTTGTCCACATTGTCTTCTACTGTAGCAGCTCATTCAGCTCCCCCAGCAGCACAGGGCCCACAATCAATAGAGGATGCTTTGAAGGAAATTCTTGAGAACCAGAAGAAAATCCTCAATACTCAGGATGCATCGACAAAGGCAGTGGATTCACATTGCAAGGCTCTCATGGAGCTTGCTAAGGAGCATAGGAAGCTAAGGAATACACGGGCCTCCAAGGAGTCCATAAAGGAGCTGCGGGCAGATGTTGATAGACTGAAGGCAAAGCAGCTGCCTTTGGACTTGTTGCTAGATGATCCCGTCCCAGCAGCTCATCCACAGCCGGAGTAGACCTAGAGGCCTCCGAAGAGGAGGAGGATGATCCCTAGAGCAGATGATGCTATCATCCAGTTGGCGGCCCACCGGAGGCTTCCTCCAGTCAGCCACAGGATGTACCAGTTCCAGAGCCTGTCCAGGTCCAGGCCCAGGTCCCAGTAGCAGCAGAGCAGACATGATCCTATGCAGACGGACATGGCTTAGGGAGTCATCTATATCCTTTTTTCTATATTTTGGTGCTTATTTAGACTAGTTGGCATTGGGGACAATGCCAGCTTTT
>NW_017689029.1:0-2092 GCF_001879085.1 Nicotiana attenuata
AATCCTAGTTCATTCTTTCAACTTTAAGCTTCTCAAATGAGAATTTTCATTTAAATTTAACTCCGATCTTCCTGAATTTAAATTCCGACCATGCGAACAAGTCACAATTCCTGAAATGAAGCTGCTCATGGCCTCAGACCGCTAAACGACGCGCTAGGGCTCGAAACGACCGATCGAGTCGTTATATGGTCATTGGTCACGTACCTATTGTACGCTAAAATATTTTGGCATTGTGATTGTTAAAAGACAACAGTAATGCAAGAAACAGATCTTGCATATAATTTTGACCATAACCATAATGGTATAACTTTCTCTTTAAAAGATATATTCACCATATGGGTGTTGATGAATATGTGGTACTACAAAATTAATTGAGAACTCTGCAAGAGCCAATTATACTATTTTGGGAGAAACACAATTAATTACCAATAAGGTATTGTGTTGTAGTTAGTCTCAAAGTGTGACGACCTAAAGGGTCATAACCGGATTTCTCTCTTTTTCGTGCTTCCGAGGCCTTGAAAACCTCGCTTTTAGTTGCCTCGATTTGCGTCCGCAGTCCGGGCGCGAAGCCGGAAAGCTTTTATGTTGAAATATGTGAACTTTGTAAAAAATTTGAAGAATTTTGATATTAATATTGCTAAAGTTGACTTTGGTCAACATTTTTGGTAAACGGACCCGGACCCGTGATTAGGCGGTCCCGGAGGGTCCGTAGAAAAATATGAGACTCGGGCATATGCCTGGAGTCGAATTTCGAGGTCGAGAGCCCGAGAAATGAATTTTTCTGTAAAATTATTTTTCTGAAATTATTAAGGAAAATGGAAATGAAAATTGATTAAAAGGCTATGGTATCGGGCTCGTATCTTGGTTCCGACGTCCGGTACGAGTCTTAAATATGTGTTAAGCGCTTTCTGTAAAGTTTGGTCGAAATCGGATGTCATTTGACGTGTTTCGGACCTAAATATCTAAAATTTGAAGTTATGAAGTTTGAAATGAAACTGATGATCTTGAGGCTTGATTCAATGATTTTTGATGTTATTTTGGCGATTTGATCGCTCGAGTAAGTTCGTAGGATGTTATTGAGTTAGTGTGTGTGATTGGTTAGGAGACTCGAGGGCTCGGGAGTGAATTGGAGGTGGTTCGGGGTGTTTTTGCACTTAAGAAGTTAGCAGATTTTCTGCAATTTTTGCACAGGGGTTTTCTTCATCGCGTTCGCATCACTAGGTCCGCGTCCGCGTAGTTTTGTGCCTTCCCACTTCGCGTTCGCGTCTTCACCCTCGCGAACGCGTAAGCCAAATTCAAGCCCAGTATTTCCCTTCATCGCGTTCGCGCTCTGGCCGTCGCGATCGCGATGATTTGTTGTGTCCTCTATCGCGTTCGCGTCCCTTAACACGCGTTCGCGTAGGGCAATCTTGGACCCCAACATTTTTCCTCTACGCGTTCGCGTTCCCTTTCACGCGTTCGCGATGCATTGCCCAGTTTACCCTTCGCGAACGCGGCTCCTTTCCCGCGAACGCGAAGGGCAATTTTGCCCAGTTATATTTTTAATGTCCAGAAAAGTAGCAGCACGGGAATTCCTCATTTTTTCCACATGAACTCTTCTCCCTAACACTCCATAGACGAATTTTGAAGGCCTTTTCCTCCATAGCTTCTTAGGTAAGTGTTCTTAACTTCATCCTCTCTTAATCTCTTCATCTAATCACTAAATTCCTAGCCCTAAATCATGAAATCAAAGTAGAAAATAGGGGTTTTGGGTAGAGTTAGGGTTTTGAGAATTTTGGGTGATTCAACCTCAATTTGGGGTCGAATCTTGAAATAAATTATATATTTGAACTCGTGGGGTTATGGGTGATTGGATTTTGGTCCGAGCCTCGTGTTTGGACCATGTGGGACCGGTGTCGAATTTTGGTGTTTTTGGAAGAATGATAGGAATTCCATTTCTAGGCTATGGGATTATGTTTTTGAGCCCTTATTGATATTATTGAACTAATTATGCCTAGATATCATTGTTTCGGAGTTGGATTGTAGAGGAAAGGCGGTATTAGAGAGTTGATTGCTATTCTTGGACCGAGGTAAGTGTTTGCTCTAACTTTGG
>NW_017689029.1:2357-5890 GCF_001879085.1 Nicotiana attenuata
ATATATATATATATATATATATATATATATATATATATATATATATATATATATATATATATATATATATATATACTTTATTAAATACTCTCCCGTTTACTGTTTATTTAATTTGAAGTTCCATTGGGAGTATATAGAGCACATGATAAGGTGGCCCCTCCAAATATTGAACAGTTCATGGAATGGCGGTGGTAAAATAGCATTTATGTTCTAATGTGGCATCTTGCTTGCGATGAGATCAACGCGTTTTTGTAGTTTTTTTTTATTTTTTTTTTATTTTTTATAACGAAACAATTGTTAGAACCTCTCACCCTTAATTAGATGTTTTAAATTCAAGTGACGGAAGTAAGTAACTTCTTAATAGAAAACGTCTTTTGACAGATCGATAAATTTCAAATATCAAATAATATTAAGTCGTTGCTTTCGTTCCGGCCTTCTGATTAAAATATTCAGTTTTAGTTTTGTATTTCTGTATTTTTGTTTTGGTTTCCTAGTTGGTGTACTTGTTGCTGCCCTTCTTCTTTTTTTTCTAACACGAGGGTCTTCCGGAAACAACCTCTCTACCTTCTTGAAGGTAGGATTAAGGTCTGCGTTGTTTAACCAAAATTAAGTCTTTTGATCAAAATCTAATTTTAGAAGAAAACGGGTTATTGATAACCAAGTTTTACTTCACTTTCACAGCAATATCAAAGGAAAATAATAAGAATAACTAAGGAAATAATTGATGACAAATTGCAAAGTCAAGGTAGAGAATTTCGAGAAAGCAGAAAAGTAAAGAGTATATTTCAATATTGACTCAGATCTGTCCCGACAAATAGAATTCTGTGCCCTTATATAGGATTATACAATAGTAATGATTTTTACCACATAATTTGGGTTGATTATGGGCATTAATGATATTGATTGCCCATTATCTCGGATATCTATAACCGGCGTATTTATCTATAAGTGCCTCATATCTATTCCGATTCCCCTTCCTTATTTACTTCCGGTTCATGTACCTTTCCGTCGTTTTATTCTTCATTCATTCCGTCCTCATTTATTCTTCGCCAACTGTTAGGCCCGGTACCATCTCATGGGTATTTCTTCCCGTGCCTTCTCTTCCCTATCAATTAAGAAAGCCACTTGTCGCTATATTACTGTCCTACATGCCATGCCATGTCAGCATTCCAATATTCCACGTGTAATGTTTTTTCATCACCAATACAGATAGTCCCCCCACTTTTCTGAATATTCTCTACTGAATATCCGGGGAAGTGGAATTTTTTTTGGCGGGAATTCCCTGCCGCCGTTTTTTCGAATGCAATCATACCTTGTTCTGAACCGATGCGACGCATATCACATTCATTTAATGATCATGCCACATGGCTTTTACTAATTGGTTCTTCAGTTCCTCTGCGCTTTTTGGGGCTTTTCTGCAGCCGCATCAGTCATGAAGTGACGGTTCCATTATGACGCTTCATAATGACCTTAATAGTCGTGTCTTCTTATAAATACTTCACCCTTTTTTGATTTCCTGAAGCCTTTCCTCCTTCGTCTTTTTGTCTTATACCTTTCTGCATTTTTTCCTTGTTCTTCTTTAGATAATCATGTCTTCTCCTGATCCTCGCAAAGTTGTAATTGCTGACGAGTTTGTTTCTTCTAATGCCCCCACTAGAAGCAGAAGGGGTGGCAGGCTCCATAGTTTTGGTTCTATTTCTAACCGTGGTTCCCTCTCTCAAAGTAGTGCTGTCAATCCGTCTTCTTCTAGACCTAGGGCTCTTATAACCCCAAGATCTTTTTCTAGAGATAAAGATTCAACTGAAACTTTACGTGAACCCACTGTCGATGAAATTGTTCCTCAAGAATTTTTCTTTGTAACTGATCGTGAATCTATGAAGAGTCAAGTCTCTTCCATGACTTTCCTTGATCGTGTTGATCGTTACCCAACTTTGATTACTATTGGTTTTCTCGCTCTCGTTCGAAGAGAATGTTATTGAATACCGGACTTCCCAATTTTAGCTCCTGGTGCCAACCAGAGAATAACTTCATATTAGACTGGCTATTCCTTCGTACACACATATCCCCTTACCCTAAGCTTTAAACCTCCTATTGATCTAGTGATCATTGAATTCTGCCGTTACTTCAGTGCATAGGATAGATTGGTCCTATTATTTGGAGAGTTGTTGCATGCCTCCATTATTTGTCGAACTTGGCTTCTTTGCCTTTTACTTTCCGTCATCTGCTTTATCTTTACTCCCCTAAATTATTTCGCGAAGGTGTTTTTTCCCTTATGGCCAGAAGTAAGAGAGTATTAGATAGCCCTGAAGATGACATAGACCGTGGCTAGTATGCCCGCTTCGTTTTTGCGGGCACCTAATTTTTGCCCCGCATGAAAATTATGCCAAAATAGTTTTAACGGTTAAAGGTGTTTTGTTTTATTTAGTTGCATTTTATGCATTTTTAATATCTTAAAATCATAGAAAAACCATAAAAATTGTCACATTTTTATTTCATGCCATCTTAGGTTTAATTTGCATTTTTAGGAATTAGTCACTCTTTAATTGTTAGAACTAATACATAAGAATCAAACAAAATATTTTTAAAATTTTACATGCATTTGTTAATAGATAAATAGAATTAATTTTGATAATTAGATTTAAGTTAGAGTCTAATTTAGGGTTTTCTTTAGCTTGTTTATGATTTTAATTAATAAAATTATATTTTTAAAATTAAAGAAAAAGGGGGTTTTATTTGGTCTTGTTCAGACTGGGCCAAAAAAGTTTAAATTGGCCCACAACTTAACCCAATTCGCATAGCTCACTACCCAAAATTCAATATCCGTTAAGCTCTAAAATACACCCTTATTCCCTCTATTTAAAAGCTCACTTTCCAAAAACTGCTAGGGACACATTAGAGAACCCTTCCTCTTCAGCTAAAATCAGAGCAACTTTCCCTTTCTTCTTCTCCATTCCCTCTTCTTCCCACACCCACTCTCCCTTCATTCCTATCAAAACGCACAGAAGCTATCATCTTCTCACTCCGACACATGTAGGAATCTTTAGAAAATAACCTGAATTTTAAAATTCGAATCTAGATCTGAAGAAGAAAAGTTCTAAAGACCAGAACAAAAGGCTCAGAAAAAAGAGGTAGATGATAACCGAAAGCAATTTTTCTGAAATCACTTTTCTATTGTTGCGTTTTATTCCACACTTTGGGTTTTAAAGAAAAGTCCAATTTAAGTCGCCGTTCGATTTCCGCTGCTGTTTCTATTGCTGGATCGTTGCTGTTTCGGTTGTTGGGTCTTACCTTCTGCTTTAGACCCTTGTTTGTCGCCTTCGGTTTATTTCGCCTATTCCTAGGTATGTTCTGAAACTTCAAATGTTGAACTCGTTGTATGTGAAATGAATAATTGGAAGTGTTATAGCCTGTTTGACCAAGCTTCTTCTTGGCCAAAAGTGCTTTTTTTTTGCCAGAAGCATTTTTGGCCAAAAATTGAGGTGTTTGGCCAAGCTTTTGGAAGGAAAAAAAGTGCTTTTGAGGAGAAGCAGAAG
>NW_017689030.1:0-892 GCF_001879085.1 Nicotiana attenuata
TCCTAAGATAGAAAACCTAGTCTGATGAATTGTTCTCCTAAGATAGCAAGATAACAAAAAGACCTAGTCTAATGGATTTTCTCCTAGGATCTAAATCCTAGTCTGATGAATTGTTCTCCTAAGATAGAGAACCTAGTCTGATGAACTTTCTCCTAGGATCAAAAGCTTAGTCTGATGAATTGTTCTCCTAAGATAGAAAACCTAGTCGGATGATCTTTCTCCTAGGATCAAAATCTTAGTCTGATGAATTTTTCTCCTAAGATAGAAAACCTAGTCTGATAAATTTTCTCCTAGGATAGAAATCTTAGTCTGATGAATTTTTCTCCTAAGATAACAAAAAAAGGGACCTAGTGTGATGAACTTTCTCCTAGGATCTAAATCTTAGTCTGATGAATTGTTCTCCTAAGATCGAAGACCTAGTCTGATGAACTTTCTCTTAGGATCAAAATCTTAGTCTGATGAAAATTTCTCCTAAGATAGCAAGATAACAAACAGACCTAGTCTGATGAATTTTCTCCTAGGATCTAAATCTTAATCTGATGAATCTTTCTCCTAAGATAGAAGACCTAGTCTGATGAATTTGCCAGCCAAATGTCCTTGGTTTTACTCACAGGAGACGTACATCTCAATCAAGTCTTAAGTTTTATTCTCATCATTGCATCAATAGCTTAGGTGATCTATATTTTGCTAACAACTCACAAATCTTCCTAGTGCAAACTGGGGCAGAAAATTTTCTTTGTTTTATGTCTATTCTGTTAAAGTCAGGCTCCCACCTGGAGAACAAGGGAATATATTTCAAGTTTCACCAATCAGGCGCCCACCTGGAGAATAAGGGAGTACATTTCAAGATTCAGCAATCAGGCGCCCACCTGGAGAACAAGGGAATACATTT
>NW_017689030.1:4830-5890 GCF_001879085.1 Nicotiana attenuata
CTAGTCGGATGAACTTTCTCCTAGGATCAAAATCTTAGTATGATGAAGCTTTCTCCTAAGATAACAAGAATAACAAAAAGACTTAGTCTGATGAACTTTCTCCTATGATCAAAATCTTAGTCTGATGAATCTTTCTCCTAAGATAGAAAACCTAGTCTGATGAACTTTCTCCTAGGACAGAAATCTTAGTCTGATGAATATTTCTCCTAAGATACCAAAAAAGACTTAGTCTGATGAACTTCCTCCTAGGACAGAAATCGTAGTTTGATGAATCTTTCTCCTAAGATAGAAAACCTAGTCTGATGAATTGTTCTCCTAAGATAGCAAGATAACAAAAAGACCTAGTCTAATGGATTTTCTCCTAGGATCTAAATCCTAGTCTGATGAATTGTTCTCCTAAGATAGAGAACCTAGTCTGATGAACTTTCTCCTAGGATCAAAAGCTTAGTCTGATGAATTGTTCTCCTAAGATAGAAAACCTAGTCGGATGAACTTTCTCCTAGGATCAAAATCTTAGTCTGATGAAGCTTTCTCCTAAGATAACAAGAATAACAAAAAGACTTAGTCTGATGAACTTTCTCCTATGATCAAAATCTTAGTCTGATGAATCTTTCTCCTAAGATAGAAAACCTAGTCTGATGAACTTTCTCCTAGGACAGAAATCTTAGTCTGATGAATATTTCTCCTAAGATACCAAAAAAGACTTAGTCTGATGAACTTCCTCCTAGGACAGAAATCGTAGTTTGATGAATCTTTCTCCTAAGATAGAAAACCTAGTCTGATGAATTGTTCTCCTAAGATAGCAAGATAACAAAAAGACCTAGTCTAATGGATTTTCTCCTAGGATCTAAATCCTAGTCTGATGAATTGTTCTCCTAAGATAGAGAACCTAGTCTGATGAACTTTCTCCTAGGATCAAAAGCTTAGTCTGATGAATTGTTCTCCTAAGATAGAAAACCTGTCGGATGATCTTCTCCTAGGATCAAATCTTAGTCTGATGAATTTTTCACCTAGATAGAACCTAGTCTGATAACTTTCTCCTAGGATAGAATCTTAGTCT
>NW_017689031.1:0-5890 GCF_001879085.1 Nicotiana attenuata
CATGCCCCTATGGTACATTTGCTTTCTCCCAGATGCCATTCGGGTTGTGCAATGCTCCTACGACCTTCCAACGTTGCATGATGGCTATTTTCACCGACATGGTGGAGGACATATTGGAGGTCTTTATGGATGACATTAGTGTGGTTGGTGACTCTTTTGATAAATGCTTGGTGAATTTGGATAGAGTCTTGGCTCGTTGTGAAGAAACGAACCTCGTTCTCAATTGGGAAAAATGCCATTTTATGGTTGAAGAAGGTATAGTGTTGGGCCACAAGATTTCAAAACATGGGATTGAGGTAGATAAGGCGAAAATTAAGGTGATTTCAAGGCTCCCTCCCCCTACTTCTGTCAAAGGGGTGAGGAGTTTTCTTGGGCATGCCGGGTTCTACCGGCGGTTTATCAAAGACTTCTCGAAAGTTGTGAATCCACTGTGCAAGTTACTAGAGAAAGATGCCAAGTTTGTTTTTGATGAAAAATGCATGGAGGCCTTTGAACTTTTAAAGCACAAGTTGACCACTACCCCTATCATAACTGCACCTAATTGGAGTTTACCCTTTGAACTAATGTGTGATGATGTTGCAGTGGGGGCGGTGTTGGGTCAACGGGTTAACAAAATGTTCCATCTCGTGTATTATGCAAGTAAGACTATGAATGAAGCTCAACGGAATTACACGGTGACGGAGAAGGAGTTTGGCCATTATATTTGCCATGGAGAAATTTCGGCCCTATCTTATGGGGGACAAGGTGATTGTGCACACGGACCATGCCGCCCTTCGGTATTTGATGACCAAGAAGGATTCCAAGGTAAGATTGATGATATGGGTGTTACTTCTTCAAGAATTTGACTTAGAAATAGTGGACTGGAAGGGAAGTGAGAACCAAGTTGCGGACCATTTGTCCCGGTTGGAGGAAGAAGGGAGGCCATGTGACGGCCTTGAGATAAATGATGCATTCCCCGACGAGCAACTTCTTTCTGTGTCAATGTGTGACATGCCATGGTTCGCGGACATCGCCAACTTCATTTTGACCGGAATTGTCCCATGTGAGCTCTCTTCTAACCAAAGGAAGAAACTCACTCGGGATAGTTTGGATTTTTATTGGGATGATCCGTACTTGTTTAAAATTTGCACGGATGGTGTGATTAGAAGATGTGTCCCGGAAGGTGAACAATTGAGCATATTGGAAGCTTGTCACTTCTCCCCCTATGGTGGCCATCATGGAGGGGTGAGGACGGCTTCAAAGGTCTTGAGTTGCGGTTTGTATTGGCCGACTTTGTTTAAAGATGCTAGTGACTTGGTAAAGAGATGTGATGCATGCCAAAGAGCCGGCGGAATTTCAAAAAGGGATGAGATGCCTCTCAATACGATTCTCGAGGTGGATATTTTTGATGTTTGGGGCATCAATTTCATGGGTCCTTTTGTGAGCTCTTGTGGGAACACTTATATTCTTGTGGCGGTGGACTATGTCTCAAAGTGGGTTGAAGCCGTGGCTTTACCCAACAATGAATCTCGCAGTATTGTGGCATTCTTGAAAAAGAGTATCTTCACAAGGTTTGGCACCCCTCGTGCTATCATTAGTGATGGGGGGTCTCACTTTTGCAACAAGGCTTTTGATTCATTGCTTGCCAAGTATGGAGTAAATCACAAAGTGACCACCCCCTATCATCCCCAAGCCAGTGGTCAAGTGGAAGTCTCCAACCGAGAAATAAAAAGTATCTTGTCCAAGACGGTAAATGCTAATAGAACAGATTGGTCGAAAAAGTTGGATGACGCTTTATGGGCATACCGGACGGCTTACAAGACCCCAATTGGTATGTACCCGTACCGGTTGGTGTTTGGGAAAGCTTGCCATCTTCCGGTGGAATTGGAGCACAAAGCTATGCGGGCCTTGAGAAAGTTGAACTTGGAATGGGATGTTGCGGCGAATCTCCGTGTTGAGCAACTTAATGAGCTTGATGAGTTTAGATTGCATGCCTACTCCAGCTCGTCCTTGTATAAGGACAAGATGAAGTATCTCCATGACAAGTATGCTCGGGTAAAGGAATTCAAGGTTGGTGATATGGTTCTTCTTTTCAACTCCCGGTTGAGGTTATTTTCGGGAAAGCTCAAGTCAAAGTGGAGTGGGCCATTTGAAGTTGTATGTGTGACTCCGTTTGGTGCTCTTGATCTCAAGAACAAGAATGGTGAAGTTTTCCGGGTCAATGGACATCGTGTCAAGCATTATTTGGGGAAGTTTGATGACAGCCACGTGGTGGCACTCATTCATTTGTAGTGATGTGATGGTAACATGCGTCGTGCCGTGACGTTAAATCAGACGCTTCTTGGGAGGCAACCCATGTCTTTTTCTTTCTCTTTGATTTTCTTTGTAGCTTAGGATTTTTGAGCTAATTGTTTGTGAGATGTTGCAGGGATTGTGTTGAAGCGGTGCAAAACAAAGGAAAAACATCTGGTGGTCTCTGAAGTTTTCCAGTGCGGACCGCGGTGCGCTTTTGTGCGGTCCGCGCTGTCATGATCAAAATAAAGTGCTCTCTGAAATTTTCCACCCCGGCTGCGGTCAAGTTTGTGCGGTCCGCGGTGGACCTTCGCGTCCGCGGTACACTTTAACGCGGTCGCACAAGGTTGCCTTATGAAACTTCGGATTTTGAAACCCAACACGGTCGTGGTCATTTTTTTGCGGCCGCACTGGTAGGTGAGTATGGGCCCCCCAGTTCTTCTATAAATAGGGCCCAAGGGTTTCATTTTACCCTTTTCGCACTTTGAATACACAGAGCCATAGTATACTGTTTATCCCTCTTTGAGACCATTTTTCTGACTTGCTTGGACTATTTGCACTCATCTTCATAAACTTGGTAACAGTTCATGCATTTGTGATTAGTTAATTTCTTATTTTCATTTTTTATAGCTTGTTCAGTAGTTTAGCTTCTTCTTTTTATTTAACTGTTAGTTTAGGTTAGTTTAAAACTAGGGTAATGCACTGAATATGCTTAATTAATGGGTGAACTGAGTAGGGACAAAGTAGGTGTAAAAACTTGAACAAGAATGGCAAAATATGCACCCCTAACTTAGTACCCGTAAACCCTAGCTCAGCGCGGTCCGCGGTCACTTTTGCGCGATCGTGCTGCCCTGACGCGGTCCGCGTTACAATTTTATGCGGACCGCGGTGCTTTTGTAGTTGAAAGGTAATAGTCTCCAGCGCGGCCGCATTCATATTTGTGCGGTCCGCGCTAGCCCACCGCGGCCACGTTGCATTTTTGTGCGGACCGCGTTGGGAGATTCAGAGAGGGTGAATTTTGGGCCTTTGCCCAGCGCGGACCGCGATCAAGTTTGTGCGGTCCGCGGTGCTAAGTTCTGCAATCTTTTCTGCTGTTGTGTACTGATATTATCTCTGCAATCTATTTGATTCACTTGTTTCACTGCATGTGCTTAAACTAACAATGTTAGATGCTTATCTTTGCAGATAATGGTAAAACAAAGGGGCGTCAAACAATCACAACAACCCGGGAGAAGTGGTTCCTCCCGAGGGGGTAAAGGTAAGCGAATAGCAAAACTCACTCCTCAGGCTCGGGAGAACATAAAACAGACCCGGAAATTGATTAAAGCTGCTGATAGGGCTGCTTCTCATTCATCGGGGAGTGAGTATGTGCCCTCCAAAGACATCTCCTCAGATACAGTCCCAACTCACGTAACCAACCCCCTCCACCTAGTTGATACCCCTCCATCATCACCCACTTCCAAAAGACCAGTGAATATAGTCTCGGGTTCATCTGACGAGTCCACAGCCGGTAGTGGACAATACTCCACCTCCCCCACAGCTTCATTATCTGGGGAGAGTGCAGGCAGAAATAAGGGAGGTGAGCCTCAGATTGGGGGTATTGAACGCACTAGGAAACCTGAAGTCTGGGAGGATCGATTTGTCAGTCAAGTGGCATTTCACAAGTTTCGGGAGTGGTGGCCGGTGAGGAAGTTGATACCGGAGAGGAGCTTTATTGACACTGACCTTTTACCCCACAACCCAAACGTGCAGAGGGAATTCAGAACTAGATGGGGCTGGGAGTTCTTCATGGAGAAGTGCATCGATGCTAATGAGCACATGGTCCGGGAGTTCTACTCTAATGTGGCTCACACAGTCAAGGATACCAAGGTGACCAAAGTTCGTGACAAAACAGTGTTATTTGATGGGAGATCGTTAAATGAGTATTTAGGGTTCCGTGATGAAGATGAGTCGCTTTATTTGGCGAAATTGGCAATGGGTGAGGAAGTCCGCCCGTGGTTGGCCTAGTACTTGGCAATCCCAGGTACTGTGCCTGAGTGGTTCCAAGCAGGGAAGAAGATTTTCAGAAAGACATTCAACTTTGAGGCTCGAGGGTGGTTGACATTTGTCTGCAGTCGGCTTGACCCTTCCACTCATGATCAGACCATTCCACTTACCCGAGCAGTTCTGGTTGCATCTATTATGGCCGGGTACCCTATCAACGTGGGCAATGTGATGTCCCGTGTGCTTTCTACGGTAGGGCAAGAGCATGACAGGAATTATCCTTTTCCCAACACCCTATCAATGTATTTCCGGGACCTGGAGGTGGAGAAGAGGAGATATGATGTCAAGACCAAACTTGTGGCCCCCTATTCTTGGTATAGTATTCAGGGTCCGAACAACCCTAAGTCCAAGAAGTACCAGCCGCCTACCTCTGCCCCAACTGGCCAGTCTGAGGAGCCAGTTGCGGTAGAGCCTTCTACCGAGCCTTCCACCATACCTGCTGCCACTACAGTTGAGGACTTGCCTCCAGGACCTTCTTCTTCTGCGGGTCCCAGTACTTCAGCTGGCCCGAGAGTGCCATCTTCCAGGACTCATCCATTCACTTCCCATCAGTTGAGTCAGACATTGGCTAGCCTGAACAACTAGATGTTAGCTGCGACATCCAAGTTGTCCACCTTATCTTCCACTATTCAGACCTAGGCAGCACCTCAGCCAGCTCAGATTCCTCAGTCCATTGAGGATACTTTGAAGAAGCTCCTGGAGAACTTGGAAAAGATTCTGAAGACTCAGGCTACCTTATTTGCAGCAGTGGAGTCACATGGCAAGGCTCTGAAGGAGCTTGCCAAGGAGCACAGAAAGATGCGGAGGTCACGGTCTTCCAAAGAGTCTGTGAAGGAGCTGCGGAAAGATGTGGACAAGCTATTGGCAGATCAGATGCATTTAGACTTGTTATTTGGGGATCCAGCCCCTCCAGCAGCAGCACCAGTGCCACAGCCAGAGCAGGAGCACGTACCCAGGCAGCCTAGGAAAAAGAGGAAGCTCCCCAGCATAACGGATGCAGTTATTGAGGTGGTAGTCCCACAAGAGGCCTCCTCCACTTTGCCTCAGGATGCACCAGTCATACAGCCGGTCCAGGAGCAGGCTCAAGTCCCAGTAGTTGAGCAGCAGGAGGCCGGGAGCCAGTCTGAGGCTCCCGCACATACGGAGGACTTGGGGACCACTGATGACCCTATGCAGACGGACCAGGCTTAGGGAGCCCCGATATCCTTTACTATGACTTTTTTTTATGCTTATTTTGGTAGTTGGCATTGGGGACAATGCCAACTCTTATTCGTGGGGGTGCGCCCTACTTTTTTGTTGACTATCTGGATGACTGTACATATTTGACTCAGTTTTTATTCCTGTTGGTTGATTTTCTATTTGGCATGTAAATAACTTTACATTCAGTACTTTTTATCTTCTATTTTGGTTTGTATATAAAGTTAAGTTACATTTTGTATATATTCATCCCCCATTTGTATATTCTAATTCCCTATTGTAAATATTCATTCTATTTTCTATTTTTGCAAAAATCTTTCGTTTTTAGCTTTATAGTTAGGCTCGTAGCCTCTTGTTTTGTTTTTGACGCTTCCAATAA
>NW_017689032.1:0-471 GCF_001879085.1 Nicotiana attenuata
CGAGATGTGATCTCTTTGTGCTGATGTTGGGCCAATCTGGAGGACTCGAGGCCGGATTTTTTTGCCTATAGCTTGAGCACCGAGGTGCTGATTGTGTGAGCACGTGTTTCTGGATCTACATGTTCTGTTGTGTCCCTATTAAGGGGAGTAATTACTGGATAGTTACGTGATGAGGGTGATATGACTGCGAGATGTATTCGTATGATTTGGAAGCAACGAGAAGGGTCTACTGGAGGATAGAAGAACTATTAAGTGCTTGATTTCCATCTTGATTTGAGGTATAGCCCCGAGTTATGGGTGTGTGATGAACCCTTTCATGTTTTCTAGATGGGAATGAAGTAAATTTCATGTTGCGGTATGAGTTCAGACTCATGAAGATTAAGTGACTGCGCGATGAATATGACGGTGGAAGGTATACAGAAATGCAGTTTGAGGAAAACAGTGGTATGTCCTGCAAAATGTCTGAGTTTG
>NW_017689032.1:4864-5890 GCF_001879085.1 Nicotiana attenuata
GTGATTTCTTATCACTCAGTCTTTATTTATGATTATTACTCACTGAGTTGGAAGTACTCACTTTACTCCCTGCACCTTGTGTGCAGATTCAGGTATTTTCTGAACCCGGTAGCGGGTATTGGTTGATCGGAGGTAGAGTCATCGGAGTTTAGCAAGGTAGTTGCCGGCGTTCGTAGCACTTCTTTTCTCCCTCTTTATTCTATTAGTCTGTACTTAGTACATTTCAAACTTTGTCAGTGGTATTTAGACCTTAGTAGATGCTCATGACTAGTGACACCCCGGTGTGGGCTCTGTTTGGGTTGTACTTCCGCATTGTTATGATATTATCCGCTACTTAGTACTATTAAATCATGTTTTAGCCTTTTTTATTGTTGCTTAGCTGTTTAACTTCGAATTGGAAATGTGTCGGCTGGCCTTGTCTTCACGAGAGGCACCATCACAACCGGGTCTGGGTTTAGGGTCGTGACAAGTTGGTATCAGAGCCTAGGTTACATAGGTCTCATGAGTCATGAGCAGGTTTAGTAGAGTCTCGCGGATCGGTACGGAGACGTCTGTGCTTATCCTCGGGAGGCTGCAGAAACTTTAGGAAAACTCCATATTCTTGAAATTCTTATCGTGCGTCCTTAATTCAGCTTGAAATATAACTCTTTGAACTCCTTCCACGTATTCGTATGCGCGAACGAGCGCTCAGTATCAGATGTGCATCGATGGCTTGTGATTCCCTGATTGAGGGGCGAGATGTGATCTCTTTGTGCTGATGTTGGGCCAATCTGGAGGACTCGAGGCCGGATTTTTTTGCCTATAGCTTGAGCACCGAGGTGCTGATTGTGTGAGCACGTGTTTCTGGATCTACATGTTCTGTTGTGTCCCTATTAAGGGGAGTAATTACTGGATAGTTACGTGATGAGGGTGATATGACTGCGAGATGTATTCGTATGATTTGGAAGCAACGAGAAGGGTCTACTGGAGGATAGAAGAACTATTAAGTGCTTGATTTCCATCTTGATTTGAGGTATAGCCCCGAGT
>NW_017689033.1:0-657 GCF_001879085.1 Nicotiana attenuata
AGGCACGGTGGTTTACGTTGGTTGGCATCCTGGCAACCCATTCCTACAACACCCGGTCAAAAAACAAACTGAACATGACAGGCCAAGAATCAGATGCCAGTATCATGGACCCGTCAAAAGAGGTAGACGTGGTGGATGTCAAAGCAATGAGGGAAGAAATGTATAAGTTGAGGCAGCAGATGGTCGAGATGCATCAGGCCTGGGCTAAGGGTCAGCCGGCGCCAGTTTATCCCGCCAATCCAGCATATGTCCCACCTTTGGCTCAGTCCCAGGACCCTCCTACTGTGAATTCCTCGCCAACTTCCCTTTCTACCAACAGAGTTATGGCACCACCTCCTATCCTCCCCAAGCTCCACTACCCAAACAAAACCCTCCTCCACCAATCACCCCTGTCTTTGTGGCGCCTCCACCTGCCACATTGCAAAGATCTTCCAGTGAGCCATTGTTTCAAACTCACGACAGCCAGTACTATCCTCCTGAGCCTACCTTCAAAGCTCCTGAGCCATATTCCTACACCCCTCACTTTGAGCTCCCGGTGGAAACTGACAAGCCGCTTAAGAATCCGGAACAGGAAGAGATATTTCGATAAGTAAAAAGCCTGGAGCAATCCTTCAGGAACATGCAAGGATTGGGTGGCCAAGTCAGTGTGGCCTACAA
>NW_017689033.1:3974-5890 GCF_001879085.1 Nicotiana attenuata
TTCCTCCTCCTGAGTCTGTTTGGTCATAACAAGTGAGAAATGACTTCAAAATCTGCCACCAAGCTTTCCAATTGAACAAAACGGGATCTGGTGAACACATCAAAGCGTCAAGTCAGGAAAGAACAGCAGGCACACTGAGTTGGCAACAATCAACATGCTTTGGGATCCTTGTGAAATACAAAGGCTTGGTATATGTCAATTCATGAACGATGCAACAAATGAAGGGTTAGGGCGAACAGATCAAAGGTATTTCCTGTGATAAGCTTGATAAAAGGGTGTTAAACCAGTGACGAGCAAGACCTTCCAAGCAGAAGTCAAAGTTATCATGGCAAATGGGGGAGCTGTAGACCTCAAGGACCGGACCAGGGGTTTAAGCCAAGAAAGAACGACATACATCTTGAGTGGGTGGCAATTGACGTGCTTTAGGATTCGTGTGAAATACGAGGGTTTGGTGCGTATCAATTCAGGAACAATGCAACAGATGGAGGGTGTTAGGTGAACGGATCAAAGGTATTTTCGGTGAAACACGAAAGTTTGGTACATATCGATTCATGAACAATGAAACAAGATGGAGGGTGTTTGGTGAACGGATCAGAGATATTCTCTGTGTCAAGGGTAACAAAGGAAGTGGTTAGTCAATAAACAAGAAAGGTCTTCGAGTGGGAATCAGTTATCGTGACAAGTGAAGGAGCAACAGACCTCAAGGCCGAGGCCAGTGGTTAAGTCAAGAAAGAACAGCATATACACGGAGTGGGGGCAATGGGCGTGCTTTGGGATTCATGCGAGATACAAAGGCTGGGGAGGTGCTAGTTCACGCAATGAAAATAGAGGATATTGGGTCTGAACGGAGAAAAGGTATTTTATGTGATGAGGACGACGGAGAAAGGGGTTAGTCCATAAACAAGCAAGGTCTTCGAGTGGAAATCAGTCATCATGGGAAGTGAAGGAGCAATCCCCCTCAAAGTTCAAGGCCACAAACCAACCACCACATTTTAAACTGACAAGATTTTTCTTTGATTGAAACAGGGGCAGAAAGTTTTCGTTGGTTTCGGAGAAACCCTCCTTAGGGAAAAAGCAAGCACCAAAACAGGTTTGACCATAAATTCTCAGGACCCTCCTAGAAAATGAGACTTAGTTTAAATTTCAAAACAATCATGAGTAGCATAATTTAGCATAAATGTACCCCAAAGGAATATAAGTTGGTTTCAAAGTTTGCACGTTTAAGATAGGATTCAATTAGGAGTTTTCAAGACCCTCCTGGATAATGGGATGTAGCTTTAAAGTTTGTTTAGATAACAAGATATAGTGGGAGTCGTACCTTCAGTAGATATAACTTAGGTTAAAACTATCTTTTAACTAGAAGTTGTCAGGACCCACCTGGATAATGGGGAGTAGTTTAAGACCTTTTAGACAACAAATGTAATGGGAGTAATACCTTTAGAAGATATAACTTAGGTTCGTAATTGTTAGGCGTTGTCAGGATCTCCCTAGATAATAGGACTTAGCTTTCAAATCCTTATAATAGTTGGTAGAATAATTCAATTTAACACTCACATCTGTGCCCAGCCACCAAACTGGGGCAGAAAATCTTTTTTGTCTGTCTATTTTGTTGAAATCAGGCGCCCACCTGGAGAACAAGGGAATACATTTCAAGCTCAGCAGTCAGGCGCCCACCTGGAGAACAAGGGAATACATTTCAAATTTCAGCAATCAGGCGCCCACCTGGAGAACAAGGGAATACGTTTCAAATTTTAGCAATCAGGCGCCCACCTGGAGAACAAGGGAATACATTTCAAGTTTAGAAGTCAGGCGCCCACCTGGAGAACAAGGGAAGTACAATGCAAATTTTATCTTTCACGTTTTAATATTTGGTAACGTAACGCGCCCAGTCATCAAACTGGAGCACAATATTTTCT
>NW_017689034.1:0-546 GCF_001879085.1 Nicotiana attenuata
CTGTTAGCTAGAAAATCAACAACATTGTTTCCCTCCCTAAGGACGTGTTGAAAAATCACATTGAATTGCCCCTTCATTTCCTTTATCTTCTTCACTTCTTTGCTAATGCCCCAAGGCACCTACCAGTTCTACGTCATGTCTTCTTCATAACCATTGAGTCAGTCTCAATGACTAAAGGATGAAGATCCATTTGAATATAATAAGAAAGTTCTTCCGGTATTGCCTTCGCCTCTGCAACCATATTTAGTTGTAATCCCAATCTGTTCTGCCCTTGCAAAGACAACATCTCCATGATCATTCCTCAAACAAAAGTCGTATGAACTTGGTCCTGGATTCCCTCTGGACGCACCATCTATGTTGCACTCAAACCATCTCTCATTAGGAATCTGCCATGTAATTCTTTTGGTGATAACAACTGGTTTAATGATTCAAATAAGCTAACCATATCTGGCCAAAGAATAGGTATATTTGCTAGCCAAGCAAACCTTAGTTTAGCTAGTTGATGAAGAGTATTGGTAACCTCATGCACCTACCCTTTTAACTGAT
>NW_017689034.1:4842-5890 GCF_001879085.1 Nicotiana attenuata
CCCAATCCTCCTTTTTCAGTAGGGAAACACAAGTTTAGCCATTTTCACCAGTACCTGCATCTGCCTTCATCATTGGAGCTCCAAAAGAATCATGCAAACATCTTATGTAAGTGTGTAATAACATTGTTAGGAGGATCCAAGACCGAAAGTATGTGCGCAGGTAAACTTTGGAGCACACTAGTTATAAATGTTGCTTTTCCTCCAAACGATAACAGTTTCCCCTGGTAAGATTGTAGTTTAGCCTTCACCATTTTTATGAGGTCACTGTAGTAATCCTTGCTTCTCCTTTTGTAGAATATTGGACACCCTAGATAAGTGAATGGGAAAGTTCCCATTTGAAAGCAAGTGATTGAACCAACCGAGTCCTGCAGATTCCTTGACACCTTTGTATGCATGTAGTAGGAGCTCTTTGATTTGTTAATCTGCTGTCCAGAAATTTGTTCATAGCTTGTGAGCACGTCAATAACCTAGATAAGTGAATGGGAAAGTTCCCTTTTGAAAGCCAGTGATTGAACCAACAGAGTCCTGCAGATTCCTTGACACCTTTGTATGCATGTAGTAGGAGCTCTATGACATGTTAATCTGCTGTCCAGAAATTTGTTCGTAGCTTGTAAGCAAGAGATGGTCATCCCACCCATTTTCTGTTCTTAAGTCTCATGCTTCTTATTACTCTTCATTAATGTCGAACTGAGGTGGTACTTGATGATATAGAGGTCCAATTCCAATCCAATTTTCGTGCCAAACATTTGCTGACCCCCTTTTTAATTGCTACGGGATTTCATGTTCGACCTTATCTCTTGCTTGCAGCATTTTCCTCCAAACATGTGATCCCTTCCGGAATCGCACCACTGTAGGAATTTCCTTCTTGCAATATTATTCCACATGAAATTTGACCACAATGACTTCGATGTTCTGAATTTCTACCATAGTTTTGCGAATAGTGATTTTGAGACATCAAATAGTGATCTAAACCCCAATCCTCCTTTTTCATTAGGGAAACACAAGTTTAGCCATTTTGACCAGTACCTGCTTCTGCCTTCATCATTGG
>NW_017689035.1:0-5890 GCF_001879085.1 Nicotiana attenuata
ATTTTGTTCATCTTCTCCGGTCACCCTCTAACCTAGATCCATGGTGGTTTCACCACTTACCAAGCCACCTATGGCTCCTCACGTTTGGTTAACTAAAGCTCCACGACTCGACCATGAAGGGTTATGTCCAGACCTTTGTCGATTCGAGTTCCACGGCCATCTCTGGCCCCGTTCCGGCAAGCTATGTCTATTTCGAAGCCTGGTCTCGACTCCTTTTGCTTAGATCCAAGCCTTTCTCGTCGTTTGGGTTCCTCTAAAAACCCTAGTTTTGAGGTTTTTCTGATCTCTTTAGATCCAATCCATATCCATGCTTTCCTTAAGATTTTAAATGATTTTCCTGCTTTTCTTTCAAAAAACTACTTTCCAAAACCATTTCTTTTCCGATCTAGGGTTTTTCTAAATATATTTAAATGTTTCTCTGACTTTCTTTTTGTGTGTATTTGCCTCTATTGTGTTCTTGTATTTTCTTCTACCATGTTCTTGTATGCTCCTTCTACTGTATTTTCTTATACTGTATTCTTGCATGCTTTTTCTACTGTATTTTCCTCCACTGTGTTCTTCTGTGTTTCTCCTACTGTATCTTCCTTTACTATGTTCTTAAGTGTTTTTTATTAAGTTCCACCTACTGAGTTCTGGTTAAGCTTCTTCTAAAAAACGTCTTAATGTGCTTCTCCTGCTGTTCTTATCAATTTTCCCATTATGTTTCGAATTAGTTTCTTCTACTCTGTTTTCTTTGAGATCTTCTACTGTGTTCTGCATGTTACTTTTCTATCACGCTACTCATATGTTTCTGTTGCTGAAAGAAACGTGTTAGAAGTTTCAGTTCTTTTCTGAGACCTCTGAACCTGTTCCGATTTAATTACTTGCCCTCTCATCTTTGCACTCGATTAATGGTGGAAACCCTAGAATTTGGGGGTTCTTCCAAGTTTGGCTGTGTGATTTTGCCTGAACTAGGGTTTTAATTCAAAACCCCCAACTCTTCTGACCAATTTCAAGTCTCTGAAATGAGTTGGGACATCCTTGTCTTTTGATACGACTCTAACTTTTGCTAAACTCTTTTACACTGGATTTTTCTACTGATTTTACAATGACACGACATCTTCTTTCATGCGTGACATGTCTGTATGCTCTTTATATGTGATGAACTTCCCTCTAAAATGGCTTTCGAATTTGTGATTAGTTCAGACTCCCTTCTGAATAGGTCTGATTGATTTTCTTTCCTTGTTTGTTGATTGTCCCTATGACTCGACTTAAGTTAAAAACCTTTCTCAGCTTTTCTGACTTGGTTCATTCATACAAAATCTCTGACCTCTAATTTACTGACTACTAATTGATTTTCTTCCCTTAATTGTACAAGCGCGTATTTCAAAATTTGTACTTAAATAAAACTTTTATGTATTTACCCCTAATTGCCTACTTTGCACAAAGTGCTTATTTAATTTCTTTCCTCAAATAGTTTTTACCCATTTTTGAATTCCTTAATTAAAGGAAGTCTTGTGTGTGATTCATTCTTAACTGATATTCAGTTCCTTAACTGCTCTCTTGCCTTACTTCTGTCTGATTTTCACACTATAAATGCACGACCCTTTCACAAACTCAACAAAATTTCACGATCCTTCTGAACTCATACTCACACACAATAGTGTTCTCTCTTCTTGTCTGCACTGTGTCCTGTTTACAAGACCTACTACTTTTCTTTATTTGTTTCTTTGAAACTGGTATGTCCTGATTTAAGCTTCAGCATCACAACAATGTATTTCTTTACATTTTATGTATTCATGTCTACTTACTGTTTCTGTGGAGTTCAATATTTAAATTAGTATGGTGGCCTCTTTCTGTTTGTTTCTGCCATGAGTCCCAACTCCCTAGCCCCTTATGTGTTTGAGCAATGGTTTAAGACATGGCAATACATAAGTTATTGTCCATGAATTAAAATTGGATCCTTTGGGATCCCAGCCTCTAAACAGTGTGTTCTAACAGGCTTATGGGCATACTAGCACTCCCTATTGCTGGGTATGCCCACAACCTGCTCTTGCTTCTTTCAACTTCCCTATTTCCCCTACACCCCTATGTGTATTTATTTGTAACTGTTTCCCTTTCCTTCCCCCCCCCTTTCAATACTCTATTTCTGCACTTGCACTCTCTCTTAGTCCCTAAGTTCTGCCCCCCTCTTGTGAGCCTTGCCTGGGGACTTGGAGTTCCCTCTGAACATGGACACTTGAGGGCTGGCCCTTCCAAACTGCACTATGTCTTAATCTGGTGATACATTTAGGTGTGAGCACTGCTCGGAGTCCATATGAGACTCTTAGGGAACTCTGACACATCCAAATGGGAGAAAGGTTTTGGATCAAGATCTCATTGGAATTGGTTTACTTCATATTTCAGACAGGAAGTCTGAATCAGGCTCTCCTTGGTTGTAGTTTTAATTTGTGATGTTTTCTTTAATTTTTCTGGGCTGTAATAATTTGTAATAAACTCTTGGGGATGGACAGTGCAAAAGGGAGGGATAACTATGTACGCAAAGGGTAGATATCCTGCCTATAGGTACTTTCTAAATTTCTGTACGCTCATATAGATATCCTGCCTATAGGTTATTTCTGAATTTCTGCATTCTCTCATATAGATACCATGTCTGTAAGAATTCTGCATTCTCTCATATAGATGCCATGTTTGTAGGAATTCTGCATTTTTCATATGGATACAATGTCTGTAGGAATTCTGCATTCTCTCATATAGATTCCATGTCTATAATTGCTTGGAAATTTGAATCCTGCATATGCATATAGAAAATATGCCTACAGGTCTTTCTGAATCTTACATATACATTCTTCATTAGATATCATGTTCAGAAGCTATAAACAAAAGTTCAACACCTAGATATCATGGTTATAGGTTTTTTGCATTTTACTATGTCCATAAAAGTGTTTAAAAATCAACAACGCATATAAAGCATGCCTATAGGAACTATTAATCAAGTGTGAATCGCTTCACTCGCTTATAAGTCTAAAACCAGTAATAATGACGTACCATCAGTTGCAGAACTTATGATCTCTCGCTAAAACTTGCCTTTCTTTAATAACTGACAACTTTTCTCAAATCAGTAAGTATTCAGTTTACTTAATTGTTTCTGAAATCAGTCGATATCATGCCTATAGGACCATTTTCCAACACTTAGGCAAACCATAGGGTAAACTTTATAAACTGAATCAGATTTTATTAGCTACAACCAGCAGGCAGGCCTGACTCGGGCTTCTTATCTGAACTATGTAACAAATCAGTCTGCCTCAACCTTTAAGTTTTAATCAGACCCTAAACAGTATGTGCAAGACATGCTAAATTACGTGCTTCTCTGTCAAAGGAGGTATATCTGAGCCTTTTACTTGTTATGTGCTTCCCCAACTTGCTATACGTGTTTTTGTATGTCGCCTTAGAGTTTTGCCTTTGAAACTATAAACAAGCCTAACATCCCTTCCCTTTAAGATTAGTAGTCCTAAATGCCTTCGGGACTGATTGGATTGGGGCGGGTAATAGCATGCAATAAGTAAACGAGACCATTCCGCGCTCTAATACCCTAACGAGGTGGGAAAGGGTAGATATGTATATGATGACCATGCGATAACATCACGTGTAGCCCCTCACTGAGGAGTGATTACCGGATGTTGTGTGGGGTGATCTATATTATTTATAAACCTAGGAGCCCCCTCCCTTGTTTCTTTGTTTCTTTGCTTCTTCTCCAATTTCAAACCATTTCTTTAAGAAAAAATCAGCTTTCTTTTGGTTCTTTCTAACTATGTTTGTTTGTAACCCTTATGTGAAAATCCCCTCTTACTTGAAGTCTTTATTTGCCTATGTGTTATTTGTGCTTAAGTTCACAATAATGGTCTGGCCGGGAACCACACTAGTATATCTTCAGGGATGCCAAACACCTTCCCCTCGGGATAATTTCAAGCCCTTACCCAATCTCTGGTTACTTAAATCAAACCCTTCTTAGTGTCCTAATGCACTTTAATTATTAGGTGGCGACTCTTCAATTCAAACCCAATTCCCCAAAAGGGAACGAGTTGTCCTCCCAAATGTCATAAACCCGATTTCGCGAGAAAAAGGGGGCGTGACAGCATGACGACTCTGCTGGGGATTTCTTTTAGACTTTTACCATTTCAGGCTATTATTGTGACTTTACGCTTCTTTATATGTCTTTATTTGCTTAATGCCTTCAAGTATTTAATTCCCTCTTCTACTACAAAACTAACTTGTCTTTTCGTTTCTTTTCCTTATTTCTTTTACTGCTTTCCTTTACTGCCTCCCTTTATTACTGTTTTAAATTATTGTTGCTTTATGAACGTGCAAATACGTGACAACTTGCTTAAATTATTGCAACTACATGTTTTCAACATCATATTCCACTTGTGCCAAACAAAATACCATAGCAACGCTTATAATGTGTGGTTGCGCTCTTCTGATATTATCGCCCCTAAATCCGGCAAAGGCATATTTGCGGTAAAACCAGTCGATCAACGGTGTAGTCGACGGTTCCGCGCCTTTCCCTCTTGAGTTGTCCGCTCAAGGGTAACAGTCTAAAACCCCATGGAAACCCTTTCTATTTAAATTGCGCATGCATCATGGTTAAACCTAGCCGAGTCAGTTATGTTGTCCGCATAATGACTCTTTAAGATAGCCTTGTCCAAAATCCACTAGGTTTCCCTAAAACCCAAATGGGCACTACCACCTTTTGCGCATTTATTTGGAGAACTGAATGCTTTTATGCCAATTGTTGATATTTAATAGTCGAGTCTGGCAGGGGTAAGGGCCTAACCTTATTTTTTTTGCAGATAATGAGGCACGAAATTCCCAGATTCGGCATGGTTACCAACATCCACCCGAGACTACTAAGCTGGTGGAAAGATCTTCATTCCAGTGACCAGACTCTTGTCCGAAAATATCTAGGGAATTTACCCTCCCTCCTGGAAATCCAACCCAACAACAAGATCATTGAAGCTGCTACTCTCTTTTAGGATTAGGAGAGGTCCGTCTTCCACTTCTGGGAGATTGAAATGACACCTTTGCTAGAAGAAATAGGAGGGTTAGCCGGCCTAGTATGGGAGACTCCAGGTTTATTGATGCCTGAGAACCGCAAAGGTAGGGGTTTCCTCAAAATGATGGGTCTAAAGAAGAATCCATAACTGACATGCCTCAAATAATCCTATATCCCTTTCGACTATTTGTACGAGAGGTACGGTCACAGCAAATCCTACCGTACCTACCCTGACGAGTTTGCCATTACCTCATTGGGTCATATCCATCGAAGGGTCTTTGTATTCATGTTCTATTTTCTAGGGATAATTGTGTTTCCAATGAAGAAAGCAAGAATCCACTCCCGACTAGCCATGGTCAGTAAAACTTTAATGGAAGGAATTGGAGGGCAACCATTCAGCATTGTGCCCATGATCGTCGCAGAAATATACCGAGCCCTAGAGAAATGTTAACGGGGAGCTAGTCACTTCGAGGGTTGCAATTTGCTACTTCAGCTGTGGCTCATGGAGCATCTACAAAAGGGTGAATACCGACAAAAGATCCAACGAAGGGACTAGGACGATCATATCGCTTTCCATCACCCAAAGCGAATGAATTATATCACTTATATGTTTGCTCAGCCAGAGGATGCCAAAGGATGGTTCAAGCTATTTGATAATCTGACCGAGGAGCAAGTACAATGGATGTTCGAATGGTTTCCAACTGAAGAATTCAACGCCCGATCCCGAGACGCACCTTTTCTGATATTAATTGGTCTGAGAGGAACGTACCCTTACGTTCCTCTCCGAGTTATGAGGCAAGCTGGTAGGAAGCAGGTTGTAACCAGGGTCGACAAGATGAGTCATTTCCAGGCTGACGA
>NW_017689036.1:0-671 GCF_001879085.1 Nicotiana attenuata
ACAGTGGTTACCCCTGATGTAGCAGAAAGTATACCGAGCTCTGACCAAATGTCGAGAAGGGGAGAAATTCTTTCAAGGTTGCAATTTGCTCTTGCAGTTATGGATACAGGAACATCTTTGTCACCGCACAGGATATATGAACTACGGCTTAACCGGGATGAGTTGTATTGTAGAGTTCGAGACCCGAGTAACAAGTATTGAGTTCCCGGAGGGTACTGAGGCCTGGTCGTCATGTTTAAGATCCCTCACTGCAGATAAAGTGAATGGGCTTATGGATGGCTTCCTCCTACTGAAGCTGTGTACACATCGGCAGAAGTCCCTTATATTCTTTTGATGGGTATTCGAAGCATTCAGCCCTATGCTCCTTACCGCGTTTTGCGACAATTTGGAAGATTCCAGATGGTGCACAGCGATGAAGACCTGAGTAGGCAAGTCATTGAGTTGGGCCCAAAAGCTGCATTCCCTGAAGGCCGAATCCGAAAGATATGGAATGAGTGCAGGTACCTTGAGCCTAAAACTATAGTACAGGACCGGGCCAGAGGTGAGGTAGATCCCAAATACTTGGTTTGGTTCGGTAAAAGGTTTCAAATCCCCGAGAGACCCGCCAAAAGGCCACATGTGCAACAATTAACAAGCGAGGCTCAGGTGCAGTGGGATTGGTTGGCTAAAGA
>NW_017689036.1:4763-5889 GCF_001879085.1 Nicotiana attenuata
TATTATGTCAAAAGAGTCATGGTAGATGGAGGATCAGGGGTTGATATCTGTCCACTCTCCACGTTGCAAAGGATGGAAATTGGGACTGAAAAGATCCGTCCAAACAACGTTTGTGTAAGAGCTTTCGATGGTATCAAGAGGGATACTATCGGGGAAATCAGCTTGATATTGACTATAGGTCCAGTGGACTTTGAAGTGACCTTCCAAGTGTTAGATATGGACACATCTTACAATTTCCTGTTGGGGAGGCCCTGGATCCATGCTGCAGGAGCGGTGCCCTCTACTCTCCACCAGATGGTGAAATTCGAACATGAGGATCAGGAAATCGTCGTCCACGGGGAAGACGAACAATCTATCTACCGTGATCCATCTATCCCATGTTTGGAGGCGAGGGAAGGGAGTGAACATATTGTCTATCAAGCTTTCGAGATCGTGCTGGCAGACCAACATGAGGAAGGAAATCCTTGTCCTCAACCGTTCCTGTCTAATGCTTCGATAATGGTGGCCAGAGAAATGATAAAGCACGGTTTCCGGCCAGGAAAAGGGTTGGGAAAAGACTTACAAGGAATATCTGAGCTAGTAACTCTACCCGCAACAGAAAAGTTCTTCGGAGTAGGCTTCCACCCTACCCCAGATGATGAGAAATGGGCTGAAGGAAGAAAGAAAGAAGGATGGGTTCTGCCACAGCCATTGCCATATCTCTACGATACTTTTGTCAAGACTAAGTATGGCAAAGAAAAGGATGATGAGTTGTTCACAGTTCAGGAAATCGAAGACATATGTGGAGTTATGAGAGAAATGCTTTATGAAACCAACATGGTTCAGCTAGGAGAAGGGACTAGCACCGCTGAAATGCTCTATATGGGACCAGATGCTAAACTTCAAAACTGGAAGGCTACGCCATTCCCGATTAGGCGGGAGTCCCGGTAGACTAGCCCTGCCACCTTTTCTACATCTCGGGTTATTTCAGGGTGTAGCTCGGGTGTCTTTTTAGTTCCATGTCTTTGAAATTCCTGAATGTAAACCCTGTTATCTTTCCAATTCCAAGAAATGAAATCAATATTTCATCGTCCATCTTTCTTTTCTTTCTAATTTTGGTGTTTTTCCTTTTTCATCTTTTCTTTTC
>NW_017689037.1:0-714 GCF_001879085.1 Nicotiana attenuata
AGGCTGCTAATTCAGGAAAGCTGAGTCCAACATGGGAAGGACCCTACAGAGTTCGAGATATTGCAGGAAAAGGAGCATACGAGTTGGAAACAATGGACGGGAAGGTGCTTCCTTCACATTGGAATGCAGTTCATCTAAAAAGATACTACTTTTGAAAAAAGTATCCACAGTCAGGTATCTCTATGTTAAAATTCATTTTTTTTCATTAATAATTTTACTAACGATTTTAGATGCTAGACAAAAACCCTAACTCGTGCCAAATTGAGTCACGACCTGTACGGCAAAATGGAATATTCTTAAATTCCCAGCCCAGGGTTACAATTAATCTGATGGAAATACACACGGGTTAGGCAGTCTTCATCTCTAATCGCACCTCCGAGTCCCGCAAATTTTCTATTTCAGGAAAAGGACCAAGCTAAGAGGAAAAACAAGTGCTCGAGGCTTCATACTTCACCGCTCAAACACTTCGGGGACTGTATAATGAACACAGAATAGATACGTGCGGAAAATAGATGCATAAATCAAGAGACAAGTGTCGAGCAGAGGTTATGGAATCCCAGCATAAGCATACATCATAGTATTCTTTCCCATGAGAACAACAGAGTCACCTCACAAACTCGTGAGAACAATAGAGTCACCTCTCAAACCCTTCCTAATACATGAAGATGGGGTCATGACTATATACTGAAACGGGTTATAGGGAAAAACCCTTGT
>NW_017689037.1:5081-5889 GCF_001879085.1 Nicotiana attenuata
TGTAGGAGTTAAAAAAGCCTTAGAAAAAGGACTGCAAAATACGCAGAACAATGAGAAGGTGACACGATATGATGCATAATAGAAGAGACAATTGAAGCGTCGACACAGTCATAGCATTGATTATGGCAAAATTCCCTTTTAATGAAGATCCACTTCCCAAATATTTAATTGATAAATAAATGGAAAGTGGGGGGACTATCTGTATTGGGAAAGAACTGAATTTGTATTGAAGGTGACGTGGCATGACACGTGGACTGGTCAAATGGTCAAAACATGATGATCAATTGAGAGGCACGGGCGATATCAGATACGAAGAGAAGAGAGTTAAATACGCACGAGATGCTATTCAAATGATACGAGTCTCTGTCACACCTCCTTCTTTACACACCTAACCCGAAGGATAATGTATAAGGGAGTTTTTCCATTTAAAGTGACATTATTCGAAATGGGATTATTTATTGATTTTTAGAGTCGCCACTTGGGATAGGATTGGCTTTTGGTGTCCCAAGTCACCAATTTAATTTAAATCCCAAATCGAGGAAAATTTCGACTTCCCAATTGGAGTCTGCGAACCAGAAATTCTGAATAAGGAATTCTGTTGACCCGAGGGAAGGTGTTAGGCACCCCCGGATCCCGTGGTTCTAGCACGGTCGCTTAAATTATTATAAATAGCTAAAACTCTGGTTTTATGCATGTTCAAACCTATAGTGCAATTTTATAAATTTGTTTAACCGCTTTTAATTGGTTTTTATGAAAGTGTAACGCCGTTTAAGAGCGTGTTTTTGGATCACGTCACATGAAATGCACC
>NW_017689038.1:0-640 GCF_001879085.1 Nicotiana attenuata
CCTTACAATCAATGTGCCTTTGGTGGAGGAACTTGAACAAATGCCGGGCTATGCAAAGTTCATGAAGGATTTGGCACAAAGAAGCGTTCCATAGATTGTGAAACATAAAGATGACTCACCAAGTCAGTGCGATAGTGCATTCTATGGCCCCGAAACTTGAAGACCCTGGAGCTTTTACTATCCCTTGCACTATCGGTAGTGTGCAGTTTGCTAAGGCCCTTTGTGACTTGGGGGCTAGCATTAACTTGATGCCTTATTCAGTCTTCAAGACTTTGGGAATTGGGCAACCTAGGCCAACCTCAATGAGACTTCAAATGGCGGACCGGTCGATGAAGCGGCCTTTGGGTATAATTGATGACGTCCTTGTCCGGGCGGACAAATTCATATAGCCGGCCGACTTTGTCATATTGGATTGTGAAGTGGACTTTGAAGTCCCAATTATTCTTGGGAGACCTTTCCTAGCAACGGGGAAGGCATTGGTTAATGTTGAAGCGGGTGAGCTAACTTTCCGAGTAGGAGATGAAAAGGTGGTCTTCCATGTTTGCAAATCCATGAAGCAACCCAATACCACCGAGGTGTGCTCTTTTGTGGACATTGTCACAGCTGTGATAATGGATGACACAAGTTCTATAATCAACGT
>NW_017689038.1:5059-5889 GCF_001879085.1 Nicotiana attenuata
TGTTTCACTGCCTGTGCTTAAACTAACAATGTTAGATGTGTGTGTCTGCAGATAATGGTTAAACAAAGAGGCGGCAAGGGATCACAACAACCCGGGAGAGGTGGTTCCTCCCGCGGGGGTAAAGGCAAGAGAGTAGCAAAACTCACTCCCCAGGCTCGAGAGAACATAAAGAAGACCCGAAAACTGATAAAAGCTGCTGACAAGGCTGCTTCTCATTCCCCGGGGAGTGAGTATGTGCCTTCCAAGGACATCTCCTCAGACTCAGTCCCGACTCACATAACCAGCCCCTTCCAGCTAACTGATACCCCTCCAGCATCACCTACTATCAAGAGGCCGATAAATGTAATTTCTGATTCATCTGACGATTCTGAAGTCGGTAGTGGGAACGAATCCACCTCCCCCACAGCTTCATTATCTGGGGAGAGTGCAGGCGGAGATGAGGGTGGTGAGCCTCAGGTTGGGGGAATTGCCCGAACAAGGAAAGCTGAAGAGTGGGAAGATAGATTTGTGAGCTAAGTGGCTTACCATAAATTTAGGGAGTGGTGGCCCGTGAGGCATTTAATACTGGAGAGAAGTTTTATCATCAAAGACTTGCTACCCCACAACCCTAATGTGCTAAGACAATTCCAAACTAGATCAGGCTGGGAGATATTTCTGGAGAAGTGTGTTGATGCTAATGAGCATATGGTAAGGGAATTTTATTGTAATGTGGCTCAAATTGTCAAGGGGTCCAAGGTGACCAAGGTCCGAGACAAAAAGGTGTTGTTCGACGGAAAATCCCGTAAATGACTATTTGGGCTTCAGAGATGAAGATGAGTCTCTCTATTTGG
>NW_017689039.1:0-724 GCF_001879085.1 Nicotiana attenuata
CAAAGAGGTGTCTTCATCTTCATCATCCTCAGAATCCTCTTCAACAATTTTCCTCTTTGACAGCGTAGCTTGTGTTCTACTCCAAAGAAAGGGGAGTACCAGAAGAGGCTCGAAGGGCAATAGCTACTTCAGATGTCATTCCTCGAATAGCAAATCCTGACAAAAAGAAGGATAAAAAGTTAAAAGAGGGGAAAGAATTTAACATACGAGAAATAATAAGGGATGCATACCGTGAGTTTTCACTTTCCAACCATGTTTGTTGGAAATAGATTTCCAGGTTCATGCCTCCATAGGCACGGCTTTCAAAATAGCATCTACCCAACCACGGAAGTTAGGAACGGGCTCCACATCTCCCATGGTTGCTACAAAAAAGCAAAAAAGAATGAACTTAGAAAAGGAGTTGAAATAAAAAAAAAACAGATACGGTAAGGAAGAAATACTTACGTGCAAGGTTCCGTTTCTCAGGAAAAGGAATATTTGATTCACCCACCAAACCAACTGTGGGTACCGTAACGTAACGGGTGTACCAGCCTCGATCTTTATCATCTTCAGGGCTTACCAAAACCCTTTTACTTCTTGCAGTTAGGGTAAAAACACCATTGCGGAACAACTTGGGATGGTAAAGATGAATTAGATGGGAGAAGGTAAAGTCAACACCAGCCTTGGCCGATACATACCTTAAACAAGCCACTGCTCTCCATACGAGGGGGCCAATTTGAGCCAA
>NW_017689039.1:5049-5889 GCF_001879085.1 Nicotiana attenuata
AAAAAAAACTTATTAGTAAGTAAAGGAAGAATACCTTTAACGTAGAATGAACTATGTCATTCATCAAAGTTAAGCAACTATGACTGTTCATCTTCTTCTTCTCAATGTCTCCAATTAAAGGCTCGAGCCAGACATCTGCTCCACCAGACTTCCTTAAAAGACTGTTATTAGCAGGAACCTCAAGTGTGACACTCCTCATAGCCAAACTTCTGCTACTGGAACCCTCCTCTGCATGCTGAACAGAGGAAGGGGGACCTATAGAAGGAGGAACAGTAGAAGAGGTGAAAATAACAGGAGTCGAAGGAGTCGAAACAGGTAAGGGAGCAGAAATTGGCAAAGGAGTAGGAACAGATAAAATAGGCAAGGAAGCACTTGAAACCAAAGGAGGAATAGAAGGAATGGGAATGGAGGAGGAAAGAGGAACTTCATCTAAAACCGGACCTAGTTCACCACTTTCGAAACCGTCAACGAAGAGACGTTGAGTGGATTCAATGGTGTCCCTTGGAATGGTTTCATCATCAGAAACAACAGTAACAGGTTCGGTGAGAGAGGAGGCACGGGCAGAAGAAATTTCAGGTTCATCTTCAGAAATGATGCGTCTCCTGGCTCTAGGCCTAGCCATCAAAGAGGTGTCTTCATCTTCATCATCCTCAGAATCCTCTTCAACAATTTTCCTCTTTGACAGCGTAGCTTGTGTTCTCTCCAAAGAAAGGGGAGTACCAGAAGAGGCTCGAAGGGCAATAGCTACTTCAGATGTCATTCCTCGAATAGCAAATCCTGACAAAAAGAAGGATAAAAACGTTAAAAGAGGGGAAAGAATTTAACATACGAGAAATAATA
>NW_017689040.1:0-622 GCF_001879085.1 Nicotiana attenuata
CAAATGATCTAAATGATCATAACAAGGAGGCAAGTGATCTAGAGATCACATGACATAACACTTCATAAAATCTCAGGAGAGATTCAGGTACCTGAAAATATAAATGAAGAGATCTCTATGTTATGCTTTATGGAAAAAAAAGGAGGTTGGAACAAATATAAAATATTCGTCGACGACATCTATGAAAGCGCTAAGTGTAGATGAGAATTTTAAGTCTGTCGAATACAGACACAAAAATATTGGCCAAATAGAAGAGACACAATTCAAATAGAATTGGTTTCATATGAAAGACATGTAGTTTTGAACATGTAGTTCAAACACTTGAAAGTATAAAGTCAATGGTATGTGCAATCAGTTTTCGATATCTTATATGTCTAGCATGACATGAAAACTTGATATGCATCTAAAGTCTATTATATGGCTTATATGACTTAACAATCCCTGAAGGATTTAAATTGCTTAAAGCATATAGAATTCATGGTCATGAAGTACTACATCCTCAGTGCAATTTGTGCACAAATGTATCTTGCTATAACTATATGCATGATAATATGATAGCAAGAGTTTTTACCTCTATGTGAAGATATTGAACTGACAATTCCAACAAGATCATATGAAGACA
>NW_017689040.1:4845-5889 GCF_001879085.1 Nicotiana attenuata
AAAAAAAAAAAAAAAAAAAAAAACACATGAAACATGTGTTCATGGTTTTTTATTAATCCCTATATATTTGGAACGTTAATATAATTACTTTCTTTTTTAAGGGCTAAACATTGATGATTACCGAGTTGACAAAATGCATAACTTTGACTAATTGAGTGGAGAATTTCATGATTTGGGCGAACAAGCTAGAGGAATTTTCAACTTTCCAACATTATATTGGTGGATGACAAATTATGCTCCCCCCTACAAAAGTCAACAAATATAGTATTAGGCACCATAGCTCTTAGCTTAATTGAAATATTGCTCATTCGGTCATTTCTATGAAGTATGTAATTGTTTTTTTGTTTTTTTTTTTTGGGTGATGAAAGCAAAAGCAAATTACAGAATCGCGAATTAAATGTATTCCAGCATCCTCGCCCCACAATATCTTAGTGAAGTCAATCATGTTGTTGCATACATCTATTCCAATCATTCAAACCACATGGCCAGCATAAAGTAATGGGGAGAAGTATATTCCCCGCCATCTAAAATATATCATTTACAATATTTTCTATGTCATATTATGATTATTATTTCTGATTTTAGTTTCCAAAAATCTTCTTCTAATTTTAGAATATTATTAAAATCAATTGTGAGTTTTTTTCTAAGGTATGTAAGAATTGACTCGTAGGGTAATGAATTGAGGACTGAAAGCCACTTATGCGAGCCGGTAACTTCTTTTTATGCTTAAAAATATTCCCAAAAGTAGATTAATTCCATTCTTGTGCTTGAGTAGTAAATTTTTCAATAACAGGCAACAAGTGTAATTGTTCTAACCAAAACTTGATTTATCAAAGCTGGGAAAGAGGGATGGGAACTCCAAATTGTTTCGAAGCGAAATATAGTCTTGCGTGGTAGAGAGCAGTGGTCTAATTCTAATTTTAATGGACAGTGGTCTGAATGAAGTCGAGGTAGATGTGTGACAAGTATATTAGGAAAATGGTTAAGCAATTCAGAATTAGCAAAATTACCATTGATTCGTTCAAGTATATTACTACTAGAGTG
>NW_017689041.1:0-742 GCF_001879085.1 Nicotiana attenuata
AAACAATACGATTACATTGCATTTTATAGAGTAATTGTGATTAATCTTCATCTATTCTAATTGCTGGGGCTTTTCTGCAATACACTAGTTCCACTATGGGTGGATTTTGGGTCTAATCGAGTCAATTTGGGCCATCAGTTGGGTGCTGTGTTTCTGTGAAGTATTCCTGGGTTTTTTTGTGAAGTGATTTTGGCTCAAAATTGCTCTTATTGTCGCTGTCTGGGACTGTTGGACTTTAGTTGTTGCTAATTGCTGCTGACTCTCTGCTCTTTCAATTTTCATTTGAATCCAGGTACACTACTTTGAACTACCTGATGTACACATTGAAGTTGGAATGGAGTGTTCAAGGATCTGTTTGTTTGATTGAAGGCTACTTGTGTTTTGCTGATAGTACATGGGGTTTAGTACTTGTGTCTGGTAGTTATTTATAATTCAGTAGTTATGTATAATTCAGTAGACTTGTTTAATATGTGTAGTTTATGTGACTGTTGAATCAGAGTGAAGTTTTTATTACAACATATGAACTCAGAATCTGATTTGGTTGAGATGTTAGTCAAAAGTTCAACCTGTGAACTGGTTTGGTAGTATTCATATTACTGGTAGCAATTTTTGATCCTGCTAGGGTATAATTGGTTGTCTGCATTTGAATAGAAGTCTTAGATATCACTGATATGGGCATTTGAATTGGTATCGGCAAATTAGTGTTAAGTTTCACCTGAATTGAATTGATTCATCTAGACTA
>NW_017689041.1:5407-5889 GCF_001879085.1 Nicotiana attenuata
AAAATTGAGATTTTTTAGATAAAGGGAAGAGGATTGTGAGGTTTTAAGTAAGTATTTTCGGTGTCGTTTGCGGAATTTGAAAGTTCCTAAGTTTTTAGGCTTGAATCCGAGGTTGATTTGACGTTTTGATGATGTTTGGAGTGTTCCGGAGGTTGGGATAAGTTTGAATAGTGGTATATGACTTGCGGGTATTGTTGGTTGAGGTCCCGAGGGCCTCCGGATGATTCCGAATGGTTAACGAAGGATTGGAACTTGGTTTGAGCAGCTGAAGCTGTTGCTTCTGTCATTTCCGCACCTGCGGATTAGGGACCGCAGAAGCGGTTATGTAGCGCAAGTGCGCAGCCATGGTCGCAGGTGCGGTTTGATCCCCGCATCTGCGAAGAACGAAGGTGCGGTCAGGCAACCGCAAAAGTGGAAATGCCTTTTTTAATGAGATTCCGCAGAAGCGGAGAATTTTGCGCAGATGCGGAAATACTGGGCAG
>NW_017689042.1:0-839 GCF_001879085.1 Nicotiana attenuata
CCTAACCTCGGTTGGGTAGTGACGAGGAAGGTTAGGGCCCTACTGAGATAAAACATAATAAATAATGAGATAAAGGAAGCAGTTTAAATAAAGTCTACAGCGAGAATCTAAACCAGTTAAATAAGGAAGAACAGTAATAGAAAGCAAAGGTAACAATACAAGGAAAACTGCCCTCAACAAGGAAAAATAGCCGGGGGATCTCTTGGTATCCCAAGGATCTCTTGGTGTCCTCAATATGTAAGTCGGGAATCTCTTGGTATCCCGAGAATCTCTGGGTATCCTCAATAAGTAAGCCAGGGATCTCTTGGTATCCCAATATATATAGAAAACACATGTGCCAAGGATCTCTTGGTATCCCGCACCCTCAGTCCAGAATATCTCAAGCACAGGGGATCTCCCGGGAAGCCGTCCCGTAGTCCCAAATTAAACACACAACATCAACAACCCATAATCTCAGAATAAATGCTAAAATCAGGACAAGTAATAGTAAATTCTAGCCTAACATGCTTCACAGAGTACAAATAGTACAGCTAAACAAATAAGCAAGTAAGCCAGCTAAACATGCGTCTCTAAGCTAGCACAGGTATAAACTTACAGTCTAAAATGAACAAGTAAACAGGAAATCTCAATTTAAATACTTCAAGTAGAAACAGGTTTACAACAATTAGCTCAAGTATGCGCTCGTCACCTCACGTACGAGGCTTTCAAATATTCAAAGATCATGTCCTAAGGGGAAAGGTCCCCCACACAAGGTTAGACAAGCCACTTACCTCGAACCGGCTCAATATCAACTAGAAACCACGCTCTTGCCACGAGTATCCGACTCCCAAATGGCCCCA
>NW_017689042.1:5167-5889 GCF_001879085.1 Nicotiana attenuata
CTGAGCTTTAAGAAAAGAGATAACTTTACTGGGAGTGTGATCTAAAGTACCACCCCACTCAACACGCGGGATACCTGGCATAGCCAGCGTCACGGTCTTGGCGTGACAATCAAGAATAGCAAAATGGGGCGACAACCAGTCCATGCCCAGAATAATGTCAAAATCCACCATACCGAGTAACAATAAATCTGCTCTGGTCTCAAAACCACGAATAGTAACCAAACATGATCGATAAACGCGGTCCACAACAAGAGAATCTCCCACAGGAGTAGAAACATAAACGGGGGCACTTAAAGAATCCCGAGGCACACCCAAATGCGGAGCAAAGTAAGAAGACACATAAGAGTAAGTAGAGCCCGGATCGAATAGAACCGATGCCTCTCCGTGACAAACCAATATAATACCTGTAATGACGGAGTCGGAGGCAACAGCCTCAGTACGAGCAGGAATACAATAATATCTGGCTCGGCCCCTCTCGCGAGGGTGACCTCTATCTCCTCGACCTTCGTCCCTTGCCGGCTGGGCAGGTGGGGTAGCAGCTGGAGCTGTGACCATGGCCTGAGAACCCTGAGGAGCACGCTGTGGCTGAGAAGTCTGTGGGGGCGCGCTCCTCCCAAGTCTGGGGCAATCCCTCACCAAGTGACGTGTATCACCACACTTGTAACAAGCTCTGGGAGGACGCGGTGCTTGTGACTGACTAGGGCCAGGTCTGCTAGACCGAC
>NW_017689043.1:0-1460 GCF_001879085.1 Nicotiana attenuata
GACTTAATCGAGGTTCGAGGTCGATATTGGATATCGTACTCGCTAACCTCTATGGCCCACTTGGCCAGCCGGCCGGACAATTCGGGCTTATGCATGACATTTCTTAATGGGTACGTAGTTACAACATGTATGGGGTGACTTTGGAAGTATGGCTTCAATTTTCTTGAGGCACTAATTAGGGCTAATGCCAATTTTTCTAGGTGAGGATACTTCGTTTCCGCTTCCCCTAGTGTCCTACTTACGTAGTAGATGGGGAACTGGGTGCCCTGTTCTTCCCTAACTAGGACCCCACTGACGGCTACTTCCGATACGGCCAAGTATAGGTATAGAGGCTCTCCGATTTTCGGAGTATGCAACAAAGGTGGATTAGAAAGGTACCTTTTGAGTTCCTCTAGGGCGTGCTGGGATTCTGGTCCCCACGTGAAATCATTCTTTTTCTTTAGAAGATTGAAAAATTGATGGCTCCTATCCGAGGATCGGGATATGAACCGGCCTAGAGCAGCTATACGCCCGGTGAGCCGTTGGACGGCCTTTACGTTATCGACAATCTTTATGTCCTCGATTGCCTTAATCTTATCCGGATTGATCTCGATTCCCCTATTGGACACCATAAATCCCAGGAACTTTCCGGATCCGACCCCGAACGCGCATTTCTCCGGGTTCAGCTTCATGTTATATTGCTTTAATATAGCAAAAGTTTCCTGCAAATGGCTAAGATGTTCCTCTGCGCGCAGGGATTTAACTAACATATCATCAATATAAACTTCCATGGTTTTGCCTAATTGATTCTCGAACATCTTGTTAACTAGGCGTTGGTAGGTGGCCCCGGCGTTCTTTAGCCCGAAGGGCATCACGTTATAGCAGTAAGTGCCATACTTAGTGACGAAAGACGTTTTTTCCTGATAGTCCTTATCCATCCGGATCTGATTATATCCGGAATAGGCGTCGAGAAAACTTAGCGTCTCGTGGCCGGCCGTGGCATCGATCATTCGATCGATGTTAGGCAAAGGGAAGGAATCCTTGGGGCAAGCTTTATTTAGATCTTTATAATCTATACACATTCTTAATTTATTACCCTTTTTGGGTACTACAACTACGTTGGCTAACCATTCTGGGTATTTAACTTCCCGGATGGACCCTATGTTTAATAGCTTAGTTACCTCCTCGTGGATGAAAGCTTGTTTGACCTCAGATTGGGGCCTTCTCTTTTGTTTGACTGGCCGGAATTTTGGGTCTGTGCTCAACTTGTGAGTCGTGACCTCAGGGGGTATGCCTGTCATATCCAAATGGGACCAAGCAAACACATCCTCGTTAGCAGTAAGAAAAGAAAGCAAATTTTTCCTGAGCTCGGTAGTTAAACCCGAGCCCAGGTATACCTTTCGGTCTGGCGCACTCGAACGAATAGGGATCTGTTCCAGCTCTTCGACTGTTGATTTGGTGGCATCGGACTCATCCGGAGT
>NW_017689043.1:4846-5888 GCF_001879085.1 Nicotiana attenuata
TACCACCTTTTCGGACTCGAGCTCGTCGTCCTCGACTGTCGAGCCCAGATTGGCGAGGGCATCGGCCTCGCTGTTTTGATCTCGGGGTACGTGTTGGAGAGTCCATTCTTTGAATTTGTGCAAGGTGTTTTGGAGTTTGTCGACATACCTTTGCATCCGGCTCTCCCTGGCCTCGAACGTTTTGTTCGTCTGGTTTACCACAAGAAGAGAATCGCACTTGGCTTCGATCACTTCGGCGCCGAGGCTCCTGGCTAATTCTAAACCTACAATCATAGCCTCATACTCGGCTTCATTGTTAGTCAACCTCCTCGTCCGTATAGACTGCCTAATGACGTCCCCGGTAGGAGGTTTTAGTATGATCCCCAATCCCGACCCCTTTACGTTCGAAGCTCCGTCCGTGAACAATGTCCATACTCCGGACGGAGTTCCCGAGCTCAGCAGGAGCTCTTTTTCGGCCAGGGGAATAAGGGTCGGAGTGAAGTCGGCGATAAAATCAGCCAATACTTGCGACTTAATCGAGGTTCGAGGTCGATATTGGATATCGTACTCGCTAACCTCTATGGCCCACTTGGCCAGCCGGCCGGACAATTCGGGCTTATGCATGACATTTCTTAATGGGTATGTAGTTACAACATGTATGGGGTGACTTTGGAAGTATGGCTTCAATTTTCTTGAGGCACTAATTAGGGCTAATGCCAATTTTTCTAGGTGAGGATACTTCGTTTCCGCTTCCCCTAGTGTCCTACTTACGTAGTAGATGGGGAATTGGGTGCCCTGTTCTTCCCTAACTAGGACCCCACTGACGGCTACTTCCGATACGGCCAAGTATAGGTATAGAGGCTCTCCGATTTTCGGAGTATGCAACAAAGGTGGATTAGAAAGGTACCTTTTGAGTTCCTCTAGGGCGTGCTGGCATTCTGGTCCCCACGTGAAATCATTCTTCTTCTTTAGAAGATTGAAAAATTGATGGCTCTTATCCGAGGATCGGGATATGAACCGGCCTAGAGCAGCTATACGCCCGGTGAGCCGTTGGACGGCCTTT
>NW_017689044.1:0-1280 GCF_001879085.1 Nicotiana attenuata
TAGGTTAGTTAACCAACAATTACGTTACAGTACCGACCACTACCAACACACATACGCAACCCACACAAAAAGCGGCTATGCCGGCAAAGACAGGTTGTGACAAATGCCGGCAACAAGGCCCCGGCTATACCTCAAAAGCGGAAGTCTATAACAAAGATGTACAAAATAGCCCCTTGAAGGAGAAAGGGGGCTCACCAAGACTTCGAAAGGAGAATACTCCGCTATGCACGATCGGCACTGTCCGCTATGGAGCCACCTACATTCATTTAAAAATGTACCGCCCCCGGCAAAAGGGACGTTAGCACCATGGAATAGTACTTGTATGTATAACTAAACACCATCTAGTTAGAACGAACTTTCATACAAGAATAAGGCAATCACAAGTGTAACTCAAAGAAAGCTTTAAATGACCACAACACTATCAAATAACAGAATCATACAATTTTCACTTCGTGTTTCCATAGCTTTTATTTTGGGACATTTAATACTGTTTATCATTGTTCACATTACCACCGCTATCCTGAGCGGAGTCCGATCTCGACCCGATCGGCTAGATTGACTCATTTGAGACATTCACTTCAATCACAAACACATTACCACCATGTGCGTAGCATGACGTCCGATCTCGGCCCGATCGGCTATGCCGCCTCACCAAGGTGTTTTCCTTTTCCATCAATCATCTCATTTCAATCTTTGTTTCCCATAAATCATTTCATAGGCACTTGGGGCCACAACTATCAAGTCATACATTTGGCACTAGGCCACATCTCACATGTTCCCAATTTCAATGTTAGATTTGTAATTTAGGAAGAATAGGTGCACACACAAGAGTGATTCAAATTGTAAGCTTAGATGAGACTTCACATAGATGGCACAACATACGCAACTTTAATTTAAACTTAAGGTCTAGGAATTTCAATACATGATTCATATTCTTTGCCTCTTTCAAGTTATCAAGATAGCACATCGATCATGTTGAGACACATCTTTCATGCATATAAGGTTACAACACCAACTCATGTAAAATAACAATCAATGCAAGAACCCAAGCTTTAGTCTTACCGTATTTACACAAGCACCAATGGAGCTCAATTTCTAAAAGACGGGGTTTTAGCCGTACATACCTCGATAAAGATTTCCATTAAATTCTTACAAGGTTCCGCGACTCTAAGCTACTTCAATCTATTTATAGGAATTACAAATCGAACCCAGAATTAGAGACATGGTTAAGATTCTAGCTCGTTTAGGTATACTATCAAGCACCAAGTGTGCATTGTGAT
>NW_017689044.1:1563-5888 GCF_001879085.1 Nicotiana attenuata
TTGGATGGTTCGAGCCGGGTGAGGCCATGCTTTTGGGTACAGACTTAGTGCAGGATGCTTTGGACAAGGTGAAGGTGATTTAGGACAGGCTTCGTACAGCGCAGTCGAGACAAAAGAGTTATGCTGACAGGAAGGTTCGTGATGTGTCCTATATGGTTGGGGAGAAGGTTCTACTGAAGATTTCACCCATGAAGGGTGTTATGAGATTTAGGAAGAAGGGTAAATTGAGTCCTCGGTTCATTGGGCCTTTTGAGGTGCTTCGGAGGATTGGGGAGGTGGCTTATGAGCTTGCTTTGCCATCCATCCTGTAAAGTGTGCATCCGGTATTTCATGTTTCTATGCTTCGGAAGTATATTGGAGATCCATCTCATGTTCTAGATTTCAGCACGGTTCAGTTAGAGGGTGATTTGACCTATGATATGGAGCCAGCAACTATTTTGGAGCGTCAGGTTCGAAAGTTGAGATCAAAGGATATAGCTTCAGTGAAAGTGCAGTGGAGAGGTCGGCCCGTGGAGGAGGCTACCTGGGAGACTGAGCGGAAGATGCGAAATATCCTCACCTATTTGAGGTTTCAGGTATGTTTCTTGACTCGTTCGAGGACGAACGTTTGTTTAAGAGGGGGAGGATGTAACGAACCGGCCGGTCATTTCATGAATTCCGCTCCGTTTCCCCCTTTTCTGCTTGTTTATGCTTTGTTCATCTGTGTTATATGGTATCGGGTTGGTCGGTTTGAATTCGGAATGATTTTGGAAAGGTTTGAGACACTTAGTCTCTTTTGAGTAAGCTTAAGTTGGAAAAGTCAATCGGATGTTGACTTATGTGAAACAAGTCTCGGATGCGATTTCCGATGGTTCAGATAGCTTCCTGAGATGATTTGGGACTTAGGAGCGTGATCTAAATGTAATTTGGAGGTTCGGGGTAGATTTAGGTTTGAATTGGCGAAATTGGAATTTTGGCGTTTTCCGGTCGATAGTGGAAATTCTGATATAGGGGTCATAATGGAATTCTGGAAGTTGCAGTAGGTCCGTCATATGTGATGTGTGTGTAAAATTTTAGGTCATTCGTACGAGGTTTGATAGACTTTTTGATCAAAAGTGGAATTCGGAAGTTTTTGGAAATCTTAGGCTCGAATCTGATGTTATTTTGTTGATTTGACGTTGTTTTAGGTGTTTCGAAGATTGGTATAAGTTTGGATAGTGGTATATGACTTGCTCGTTCTTTTGGTTGAGGTCTCGAGGGTCTCGGGGTGATTTTGGATGGTTGACAGGAAGTTTGGAGTTGGAAATTTACAGCTGAAGCTCCTGTCATAACCGCACCTGCAGCTTGGGGACCGCAGGTGCGGGCCCGCAGAAGCACAAGGAGGGTCACAGATGCGGAAATGGGCGAGAGGAGCTGGAACCGCAGATGCGGATGTTGGAGCGCGTGCATGTGTGGGACTTTGATCGCAGGTGCGGTCCTTGAGTGGTTAAGAGGATTCCGCAGATGCACACCTGGGACCGCAGGTGCGGGTCCGCAGGTGTGAGATTTCGACCGCAGAAGCGGTTTAGCTGGGGCAGAACATATAAATTTAGCCCTTCGCGATTTTTATTTTTGAGAGGTTTTTCACCATTTTCATACGGCTTTGAGCTTGGGAGAGCAAGTTGAAGAGGGAATTCAATAAAGGTTTCGTGGAGGTAAGGATTTTGGACCCTAAACTTGTTTCTATGATGGTTTTTACTAGTTTAAGTTTGAAATCTAAGGAAACCAGTAGCAAAATTGGTGGTTTAGGGCTTGGGAATTGGAGACCTAAATTTAGGGATTTGAGCGGTCATTTGTGGTTTGATTTTGGTATATTTGGTATGTATGAACTCGCGGGAGGATAAGGATTCTATTGATATAAATTTTATCGGATTTCGAGACGTGGGCTCGGGGGTCGGGTTTGGTCAATTTCGGGATTTTTGGTATAAATTGATTATTTTCGCTTGGGCTTCGTTCCCTTAGCATATAATGATGACGTGATTCTGATTTTGGTTAGATTCGGGACATTTGGAGGCCGAATCAAGAGGAAAATGCATCGCGGGCTAGAAATTGGCTTGGCTTGAGGTAAGTAACGCTTCCAATCTTGGTTCTGAGGGTTCGAAACCCTGAACTATGTGTTATATGATTTATTATGAAGGTGACGCAATGCCAAGTGACGGGCGTGTGGGCGTGCACTGTGAGGAATGCAGCCCGGATCATTCGGGAGCACCGCTTAGTGACTCTTTCTTGTTGATATCTGTGTTGTAATTATGCGATTAAGTTAATGAGCTGTGAATCATGCTAATTATCATGTTAAGGCTTCACGCCAACACTGTTGAGACCCGAGAGGTCGTTTTTTGCTGTCATGTCATTTTCTTTCTGACATACTGTACTCAGTCCTATTCATGCATATTATATCATGCCTCAGTCTCGATTATTGTTATTTTTCACATCATATTATTGTCCGGGCTAGTAACATGACATTTTAAGCCCGTGTGGGTGTGAGACTAGAGAGTTATGACTGAGTGAGGTCGAGAGCCTGATAATGAGTGGCAGTATAGGATAGGGTTGCACGCCGTAGCAAGATATTGAACATGCCTTCGTTGGCTCTGTTATAGTGCTTGGGCTAAAGAGAGGAGCCCCTCCGGAGTCTTTACATCCCCAGTGAGCGCAGTTGATGATATTGAGGGATGGATCTTCCCTGGACATGGGTCCGAAGAATTATACCGGGAGATGGATCTTCTACATGAGGCTGGATTGGCCTGTGTCCTAGGTACTGGGTGACTGCGGTCAGTGATATATACTCCTGGATGGATCTTCCCTGGGCCGGATGGCCATATACAGTACCAAGTGGTTGAGTACTTGTGAGTGAGGGTTCATGGAACGTTGATCATGCTAGTTGTGCATTGGTCATATAGAACTTTTGAGTTTTGTATTCCTTACTGTTCAGGTTATATTTATTTAACTGTTGAGTTTTACTTGAACTGTAAGCATGCCTATTTTTCTGTGTCGTTACATGTTATTACCTGTCGAGGTTGTTTCGTCACTACCTGTCAGTCCATAGGTTGGACTTGTTACTTACTAAGTTGGTTTACTTACGTTACCCCCTGCACCTTGTGTGCAGATCCAGGTATTTTGGGTCACGGTAGCGGCTGCTGATCATATCGTTGTGGACTGTTCTTTGGAGATTGCGAGGTAGCTACTTGGCGACCGCAGTTCCGCCTTCTCCTTCTTTATCTTCCTTTTAGCATAATTGTTAGATATTCTCAGACTATGTAGTCTTGTTTATTTTGAACAGTTGTGTAGTACTTTTGCTCATAACTAGTGACACCCGAGGTCGGGCTTGTATTTCTTTCCGCATCTTTTGGATTACTACCTTTATCTTATTGGATTTCTGCTAAAAATATATTTTTTCTTAAGTTTTAATTGGTAAATGGAGTACTTTGGAAATAAGTGGCTGGCTTAGTTTCACGATAGGCACCATCACGACCGGGTCGGTTTTTGGATCGTGGCATAGCAACGTCGTTAGTTCCATATTTTCAAGCCCATGGTTTCTACGTACTGAGAGGTCTAGTTAAGAAAGTAAAGAAGAGTTAAAGACGATGTGATGTCTCGCTTGGTGTTCCATAATAACACAAGAAAATTTATGGTGCAAGCAAGTTGAAGGAAGGTTGAGAGTAATATAAATAGATATGTGTAGGTCGTAAGCTAAAGTATGGTAAAGCGACAAGGTTTTAGAAAGACAAGGGTAAGGATAAGAAAGGGCAAGTGAGAAGGTGACGAAAATGGATAAGTTCTCGGGATTAAGCCCATGTAAACAAGAGAGCTGATGGTTTCTGTCACGCCCCAACCTCGGGAGGCGCGACCGGCACTCAATCGAGTGAACCCAACTGAGCAATCCTTATCAAACACTTTCTACCCAACTCAATATGATTAAGGAATGCGGTTTTTGTTTAATTAGACAATAGGAGGGGTTGTACATTCAACATTGATAGTTCATTTTATATCATGACCTTAAACCGTAGTTAGGTTTCAAGATTTCCATGTAGTTACAACATAGTTCATAGACCCATCCAACACACATACGCAACCCACACAAAAGCGGCTATGCCGGCAAAGACAGGTTGTGACAATGCCGGCAACAAGGCCCCGGCTATACCTCAAAAGCGGAAGTCTATAACAAGATGTACAAATAGCCCCTTGAAGGAGAAAGGGGGCTCACCAAGACTTCGAAAGGAGAATACTCCGCTATGCACGATCGGCACTGTCCGCTATGGGACGCCCACCTACATTTACATTTTAAAAAACGTCGTACCCGCCCCCCCGGG
>NW_017689045.1:0-550 GCF_001879085.1 Nicotiana attenuata
TAACCAACAACATAAGGATCACACAACCTCAGAACATTTCGCAGGAGATAACCCACCCGCTTCGCCTTAAACTAACATTTATATATAAATACCTTCCACCGTCATAACCATTACGCAGTCACTTAGTCCTCCTGAGTCTGAACTCATACCGTTTCATGAAATCTACTTCACTCCCACTAGGAAACATGAAAGGATTCATCACACGCCCATAACTCGGGGCTAAAACTCGAATCAAGACGGAAATCAAGCAACTAATAATTCTTCTCTCCTCCAGCAGACCCTTCTCGTCGCTTCCAAATCATACGAATACATCACGCAGTCACATCACACTCATCACATAGCTATCCAGTCATTACTTCCCTTAATAGGGACACAACAGAGCATATAGGTCCAGAAACACGTGCTCACACAATCAGCACCTCGGTGCTCAAGCTATAGACAAAAATCCGGCCTCAAGTCCTCCAGACTGGCCCAACATCAGCACATAGAGATCACATCTTGCCCCTCAATCAGGGAATCACAAGCCATCGATGCACATCTGATACTGAGC
>NW_017689045.1:5315-5888 GCF_001879085.1 Nicotiana attenuata
ATTGAGGAGTTTATACAGCTAAACCTGACTAGCTTGGGATTGAGGCAAAGGTATTATTGTATGTAATTTCTATGTGTTTACTTGATTTATCTCTGTTGGTATGTGAAGGGTGTGGAAGGCGTATGAGACTTCATCCACCGGAATTGGTCCTGGTGCGTTCTCAACATTTTGCGGTGGCTCACCAACACCTGGAACAACCACACCATTCTCTCCGTGGTTCTCAAGATTGTTGTTTACTGAATCAGACATTCTGACCTGAAACCAAAGATCTTTGGACAAGAAAAAACATGAAAGATAACTTGCGTTGTGTGATGGAACCGGCAAGAAAATAATCACTATTATTTTTAGCCCCATGGAGGGCGCCAAACTGTTTACCGTGAAAATGGTAATAGCAATTAGATTTGATTATGGGACTCTAAAAATACGTGATCTACTTTTATGCTAGTTGTTAAGCAGTTGATGCTATGTGTGTGGGACTTAGGAGCTACATAAGAGTTAGAGATAAGGTGATAATCAAACCGAGAGGCTAACAATCGGGGCCTCGAGCTTGTTGATTCGGGGGCCTCGAGGTCA
>NW_017689046.1:0-600 GCF_001879085.1 Nicotiana attenuata
AGGGTAGCAATGTCAGGAATGATGTGTGATGGCTTGGGGATATTGTTTAGGGGGGGGGGGGGTNATTTTCGTTGTGATGGTGTGTCTTTTCCTTGTGCATGTTATATACCTTGCATGACTTGTTTTGTTGCTTTGATGAGCTACTCGATGTCTTTGATATTACTTGTTCACTTTGGCTGCAGTAGTACACTCGCACAAGCATTATACCGTAGCGTGCTACTTATATTAGCTCAGGAGTATGAGACTTGACATTTATTGATCATGCTCATGTATTATTGTATTATCTGTTTCCATGTTGTTATTGAGCCTGTGACCATGCCCGGTGGATTATGATTGTGAGCCTGTGACCATGCCGGACGGATTGTGATTATGAGCATGTGACCATACCGGGCGAATATGAATGTGAGCTTGTGATCATGCTGGACGAATTGAGATATTGGTACGTGAGTTGTCCGTGCAGTTGTGATTTGAGATGTGGGCACAAGGTGCCGTGAGTATATAACGGTGGGTTGAGACCCAGGGGTACAAACCTCCGAAGTTCGAAATGTTGATGGTACATGGGATCCAAGGGGTCCATTTGAGGACATACTGTGACAGCTG
>NW_017689046.1:4769-5888 GCF_001879085.1 Nicotiana attenuata
ACACAAAGGTGCATTTATATTCAAATAAATTCATACAAGGGTGCAACAAGTATACGTGTTCACCTTTATTCCTTTCCAAGTCTCTAGCACATCCTAAGTGATCACATTAGCAAGAACATATAGAGATATTCACAAATATGGAATGATGGGAGTCCTAGACTACCCGGACAATTAACAAAATAGTAGCTAGGCACGGACTCTCGTCACCTCGTGCGCACGTAGCCCCCGCATTTAGTAGCGATTAATCAATTATTAATACCTATGGGGACAATTCCCTCTTACAAGGTTAGAAAGGAGACTTACCTCGCTCCAAAGTGCACTTCCAAATGCCAAGAACAAGTCAAAGCCCTCAATTCGGAGCCGAACAATCCCAAACTAGTTAAATGAAGTAAGAACTAGTTATTATAGACTTACAAGATCGAATTCTAGCTATTTAAGCAATTTTCCAACCATTAACACAAGTTTCCTAAATTCCGACCCCGGTCTCACGTGCCCGGATTCCGAGATTTTTTGAAGGAAGTTGTTCTCTAAAACCTAAGGATCAATAATATATGGTTTCTAATTCATTTTATAACGAATTTTGTGGTTAAATCTAAGTTTTTTTAAAACACTAGGTTTTTGCTCTAACCCCATGATTTCACCTTAATACTAGTGTTTAATCTTCCTAAGACAATGATATTAAACTAGAAATAGGTAGCACACACTTACCTCAAGATGCTAAGTGATGTTCTTCTCTCAAAAGCTCCCAAATCGCCCAATGGAAGAGTGAAAATGTGATAAAAATCACTTAGAACCCGTATTAAATGAACCTTACTGCCTAGCGATTTCCGCATCTGCGGTCAGGGGACCGCATCTGCTGTCCCGATGGGCCGCACCTGCGAAAATGGGCCAAAGGAGCTGGGACCGCATCTGCGGTCTCCATGCCGCATCTGCGGCTTGGGAGCCGCTTCTGCGGTTCCTGGCCTGGCTTACCTGAGCCGCTTCTGCGATGCAAGAGTCGCATCTGTGGTCTCGCACCTGCGGTCCACCAACCGCAGGTGCGGTTATGACAGAAGCAGCAACCTTCAGCATTTCTCAAATTTTTCCACTTCACCCGAGCCTCATCCGATTGTCGCTCGG
>NW_017689047.1:0-2040 GCF_001879085.1 Nicotiana attenuata
ATTGTTTGTCCACGAAATCTTGCCATAATGTCAACGCGGTTTAGGGTTTTTGGGCTTAGGGCTTTTTTTTTTTTTTTTAGCAAAATCCACTAGGCAGAGCCTAGGCTAGTTTTTTTATATAAAACAAAATAAAGGAAAACAAAATGTCATGGAGTCCTAATAAGTGTATAAAATAAAAATTGAACTCTACATAAGTCCTATTATCAAAATTGAGAAATGTACTCAAAATTGATATCACATAATAACTACTAAATAGTGTAAAATATACTAGCCCGTGAGAGAAAGTACTCATTGATCCAGTCCGAAAAAATAGTCCAAATTGGCCCAGCAAGCCCATGTCCAGTGATTTGCAGCAATAGCCATCAGCTTCTCCATTATCAATTTGCACCTGTGGCCAATTAATAATTAATGCAGCTTTATTATGCCATCTTTTAAACATTGTCACTGCCCAGACCAGAATTTTAATAGCCCAGAGAGGCCCAATCCAGAAATAGCCCAGGTCGACTTTGCCTTGCACCTGTAGCCACAAATACTCACGCCACCCTTGGCCAATTAATTGCACAGCTAGCCTCTTTACCCTTCCCAATTCAGCCTTACAATTATAACCTATTTCTTGTATAGCCCTCACTTGCATCAATGACCACATTTGCATGCAGACCATCTCCTGTCCATCTAATTGCACAAGTAGCCTATTTTGACCCCATTTTCCTGTTTTGTACCTACCATTACAAATTTAGGGTTTTTTTTTTTTTAGCAATCCACTAGGCATAGCCTAGGGCTAGTTTTTATTTATAAATAAAACAAACAAGCACAATGTCATGAAATCCTAACGGATGTACGAAAATGAAATAAAATTCTACATAAGACCTATTATCAAATTTGAGCATTATACTCAAAATTGATATCACAAAAATTCTACTCAAAATTGCCTCAAAAATAGTCCAATAAAAAGCCCAAATATGTACTCCAGTCCAGTCCGCAGCATCTGGCCCAAAATGACCCCTGTTAAAATTGCAGAAATAGCCACTATCCGCTGTTGAATGTGTGGCCAGCCCAGCAATTCCATGTGATTTGCAGAAATAACCTCGAAATTTCACCTCCAGCCCCAACATCACCAAAATAGCCATAACCTCCAGCCTTCCACCTCTGATTTGCATTAACAGCCTCGCGTTTGAATTAGCAAAACCCATCCGCAAATTATTGAAATTAATAAATAGCCATATATGTGTAAACATATAATGGCTATTTATATAACTCCGTAAAATGTAGAAAACCCAGCCCAAACACCTTAAAATATCTGTCCTAACTAGCACACATAGCCACCATCTTGCACCACCGACCACATTGATCATAATATTGAATTTAACAAATAGCCATATATATGTAAAACATATACAATGGCTATTTATGTAATCCAATAATGACTCCTTCCCAAACCAACCTAACTGTCCATCTGCTAGCCCAATACATGCAGCCCAAATGACAATCATATTATATTGGTAGCCACTGTCCTCCCAAATGTATTTACATGAGTAGCCAAATCCCCTCTCCACCCTACTAAATTGCACAATTAACCTCTTACTTACCCTTCTCATCTCCCGACACGTGTACCTGTATATCGATACACCCCAACATTTGCTTACATACCGACAATCCCCACTACCCATTACACATTTCCAGAACATTTCCTCTCTCCACCTACTCCTCTGCTTCACCTGAAAAATATCTTGGTAATGTCGCCTCTCTCTCTCTTTCATTTGGTTAATATCTTCTTCATTTCCGCTCCAATCGACTATATTGATTTCCTTGACCATTACATCTCTTTGTAGAAACAGAGATATAAAAGTATCGATTCTCTCCTGAAGCTCCAGTAGGTAATAGCCACTCTCTTTCTCTTTCTTTTTTACTTTTTCGTCTTCTTCGTTGTTCCAATCGATTGTACTAACTCCATTTCTTCTTTGATTCTTCTTGCATGTGCCTGGATCCATATATCTCGTGTACTGAGAGTACATTTGAATCTCAGGAGTCATCTGTGCAGCT
>NW_017689047.1:4872-5888 GCF_001879085.1 Nicotiana attenuata
TAAATACCCAATTGTGCATTCACCCTTGATACCACATTGAATAGGAAGGATACGACGTAATTCGTTAATCTCCGGCCAACCATATGAGAATTTGCAGACCACTGCATACTGCAAACCTTCGATCACGTTCATGCGTTCCACTTCTGCTTCAGTAAAGCAAACCAAAGGTTGTCCTTGATGCAATGTAGCTCTTCTAAGCGCAATTGGTTCTGTAACCACTGCTCGATCGTGCATGGCAGCGTTGTTTAACGTAGGCTTGACTGCTTTAGCATAGTTCATGGCCGCTGGTTTATCGCTAGATGGATTTGAGGGTTGGGAATTATTGGTTGGTGTAGTAGAAGGCTGGGCAGACGTTAGAGGAGGCTGACCAGCCGGAAAAGATGGCTGGCCGCCGGCCGGATTGGCCATGGCAGCTGATCGCAGCTTTCTCTCTCTAAATCGCCTTTTCTAGAGAGAAGGCAGAGAAAAATCACGGTTGTTTTTTTTTTTTTTTTAGCAAAATCCACTAGGCAGAGCCTAGGGCTAGTTTTTATTTATATAAAACAAAATAAAGGAAAACAAAATGTCATGGAGTCCTAATAAGTGTATAAAATAAAAATTGAACTCTACATAAGTCCTATTATCAAAATTGAGAAATGTACTCAAAATTGATATCACATAATAACTACTAAATAGTGTAAAATATACTAGCCCGTGAGAGAAAGTACTCATTGATCCAGTCCGAAAAAATAGTCCAAATTGGCCCAGCAAGCCCATGTCCAGTGATTTGCAGCAATAGCCATCAGCTTCTCCATTATCCATTTGCACCTGTGGCCAATTAATAATTAATGCAGCTTTATTATGCCATCTTTTAAACATTGTCACTGCCCAGACCAGAATTTTAATAGCCCAGAGCGGCCCAATCCAGAAATAGCCCAGGTCGACTTTGCCTTGCACCTGTAGCCACAAATACTCACGCCACCCTTGGCCAATTAATTGCATGGCTAGCCTCTTTACCCTTCCCAATTCAGCCTTAC
>NW_017689048.1:0-736 GCF_001879085.1 Nicotiana attenuata
TTGGATGATACGAGATATCATGCTCACTGAGCTCATGGCCCATCTGGCGAGTCTGCCTGATAACTCAGGCTTGTGTAGGATACGTTCTTAACGGGGAAGGTCGTCACTACTTTTATGGGGTGGCATTGGAAATAGGGTCGGAGCTTCCGTGAAGCTACGACCAATGCCAAAGCTAATTTTTCAAGGTGTGGATACCGTGTTTCGGCGTCCACTAAGGTTTTGCTAATATAGTAAATAGGAGATTGTATGCCTTCGTTTTCACGAACTAGGACTGCTGACGGCGACCTCGGATACGGCCAAATATACCAGCAGGGGCTCGCCTGGATTTGTTTTGGCCAGCAGTGGCGGCGAGGATGGGTACGCTTTCAATTTTCTTAAGGCCTCGACGCATTCCTCATTCCACTGTAACCCGTTGTCCTTTCTCAGCACATTGAAAAACTTATGGCATCTGTCGGAGGACCGTGAGATGAACCTAGACAAGGCGGCTATTCGCCCCGTCAGCTTTTGCACATGCTTTTTGCTGTTCAGTATCTCGGGTATTGCGTCTATCGCCTTGATCTGATCTGGATTGACTTCGATACCTCGTTGTGATACGAGAAACCCTAAGAATTTTCCTGATGCCACGCCGAAGGCGCATTTCTCGGGGTTCAGTTTCATCCCGTACCTTCTCAATATCTCGAAGGTTTCTTTCAGATGGTCGATGTGGTCCTCTTTTCTTGTCGACTTTACCAGCATG
>NW_017689048.1:5236-5888 GCF_001879085.1 Nicotiana attenuata
GAGTAAAGTTGGAAATTGTCTGTAAAAACCTTTTTTATCTAGAGGTTCGAAATCTGCTATCGACGAGACGACATTAGGATTGTCTTGAACAAGACGACGGTAGTTTGGGCTGAGCTAACTTGACTTTTCTGTTGATATATTTCAATGTATCTCGCTGTATTTCCATCTATTTCATTGTATTCATTGTCGTTTTTTTATGTATTTCAATTTATCTCGCTGTATTCCATGTATTTCATTGTATTCACTGTCTCGTTGTATTCCATGAATGTATTCATATAGTTTTTTAATTAATATTATTTATGTATTCAGATGTATTATATAATTTCTCTCAAGATTGTTATATTTTTGGGGTGTTTTTTGGTTGAGAATCTTTTTTATAACCGGAAATATAAAATTTGTGTGTTATAATTGAGTTTGTTGAGTTATATTAGGAGTCTATTATGTTAGTTGATTCACTTTCCGTTTAAAACAGTATAATCCTCTGTTTCACGCCGTGAATACAGTCAAATACAATAATCTGTTCAGCTGTAATCCCATGTTTCGCGCCATGAATACAATCGAATACAGTCGAATACAAAAATCTGTCTAGCTGTAATCCCCTGTTTCACGCCTAGAAATGCTACTGTATTCATGAATATAGTAGCTTAAATAC
>NW_017689049.1:0-855 GCF_001879085.1 Nicotiana attenuata
AGAAGGTAAATTGAGTCCTCGGTTCATTGGGCCTTTTGAGGTGATTCGGAGGATTGGGGAAGCGGCTTATGAACTTGCATTGCCACCCAGCCTATCGAGTGTGCATCCGGTATTTTATGTTTCTATGCTCCGAAAGTATATTGGGGATCCGTCTCATATTTTGGACTTCGTCACGGTTCAGTTAGATGATGATTTGATTTATGATGTGGAGCTAGTAGCTATTTTGGAGCGGCAGGTTCGAAAGTTGAGGTCAAAGGGGGTAGCTTCAATAAAAGTGTAGTAGAGAGGTCGGCCCATGGAGGAGGCTACCTGGGAGACCGCACGGGAGATGCGAAGCAGATATCCTCTCCTATTCGAGGCTTCAGGTATGTTTCTTGACTCGTTCGAGGATGAACGTTTGTTTAAGAGGGGGAGGATGTAACGACCCGGCCGGACGTTTCATGAGTTACCGCTCCGTTTTCCCCATTTCTGCTTCTTATTGACTTGTTCAGCTGTATTTATGTTTTATCAGGTTGGTTGGCTCGGGTTCGGAGAGGTTTTGGTAAGGTTTGAGACACTTAGTCTCTTTTGAAAGCTTAAGTTGGAAAAGTCAACCAGATGTTGACTTATGTGAAATAGGGCTCAGAGTGTTGCAAACTTTTGGCCTTCACGTTCGCGAAAGGGCCCTCGCGTTCGTGAAGGGTTAGGATGTGAGGTTAGAAGATTGGCCTTCGCGTTCGCGAAGGAGGTCCCGCGTTCGCGAAGGGCTGGGGTCATTGAGCTACGCATTCGCGAGAGGGAAGCCGCGTTCGCGAAGAAGAAAAATTGGTAACCTTAAATTTGTGCTTCGAGAACGCGAGGTGTTGACCGCGTTTG
>NW_017689049.1:5519-5888 GCF_001879085.1 Nicotiana attenuata
GTATCAGAGCCTAGGTTACTTGGTCTCGCGAGTCATGAGCCGGTTGGTAGAGTCTCGTGGATTGGTACGGAGACGTCTGTACTTATCCTCGGGAGGCTGCAGAACCTTAAGGAAAACTTCACATTCTTGAAATTCTTGTTGTGAGGCTTTGTTTAACTGAGAACTAAACTTCTATTAATCTATTCTCTCACAGATGGTGAGGACACGAGCTACCGGACGTGGCGGACGACCACCATTACCACCTACTGAGGCCACTAGAGCTGTGGACGCGGTCGTGGTCGTGGTAGATGTAGTGCAGTCGGGGCAGCGCCTGCTGATCCACCAGTTGCCCCAGCTCATGATCAGGCTCCAGCTGCAGATCCACCAACA
>NW_017689050.1:0-620 GCF_001879085.1 Nicotiana attenuata
TCAAAAAGTCCACTCCCGGTCAAACTTCTCAAAAACCTTCAAATTCCTATCTTTAACCAAATGACTCCAAAATGACCCACGGACCTCCGAATTCACTTCTGATTGCGCTCCCAATTCCAGAATCACCATACGGAGCTATTCCCAGACTCGGAATCCCAAACGGACATTGATAACACTGAAATGCACTTCCACCCCAAACTTATGAAATTCCTCCAAAATGCTAACTTCCACATTATGGGCCGAAACATTCCCGGGTCTTCCAAAACTCGATCCGGACATATGCCCAAGTCCGAAATCATCATACGAACCTGCTGGAACCTTCGAATCCCGATTCCGAGGTCGTTTACTCAAAAATCCAATCTTAGTCGATTCTTTCAACTTAAAGCTTTCGAACTTCCCGGTATTTAATTCCGACCATGCGTACAAGTCATAATACCTGAAATGAAGCTGCTAAGAATCGAGGGCTATGCGAACCAAGGCTACTAGGTTCACACTAGATGGGGATGGAACATTATACAGGAGAACGTTCGATGGGCCAGTGGCGGTATGTTTAGGGCCGAGGATACCGATTATGTTCTACGAGAAGTCCACGAAGGTACTGTGGCAATCACTCTGGCGCC
>NW_017689050.1:2924-5888 GCF_001879085.1 Nicotiana attenuata
CGTCAAGCCTCACACGTACCATCACAAATCACTTGCATAACTTAAATCACGCTGAAGGAATTGATCATTGCCACCAGTATGCCAACTCAACCATGGCTAACCAATCCAACCTCTTCCAATTTATCCTTAATTGCCTTAGAATAATAATAACTTCATTCAACACATAATGCACTCAACCCGAGTGGCCTTGTAACACGAGACCATGCTATCTCAAATCCCACGAACCATCTCATACCTTCTTAGTGCACATATTCGCATCTTGACTGGTACATCCATTCTGGTACTTCTTTTACGAATCTGAAGTCCTTCTCTCCCTTTCCTTCCTATGCTACACTGCAAGTCAAAACATCATAGGGCATTCTGCCCCTTAACATAAGCTACTTCACAAACTCGATCCTTAAACATACCGCGGGCTTGAATCATTAGGCACCGCATTTTTAACCTTTGAATCTACTAGGACTGTTGTTGAGAGCCACCCACTCTGACTTGATCCCGAATATACTCAACTCCATGAATCTTCTAGCACATGAATACCCTCTCGAGGAAGCACCCGACCGAATCACTTTCCTTGAAACCCGCATCTACACAAGGCATAAATCCTGAATCCTTCCCCAAATTTGAACGTGAGCCAATGAGGCCAACCTTAGCACACCCTTGACACTTCTTTTGCTCAAATTACCTCTTATGTTCTTTTTCACTTAGCTGAAATAACCCATCAATATACTAGTAATCGGAAATCTCATAAATAGATGACCATGCAATCCAACCATAGGCAGTGGGACTCTCCCACTTAGCTTGAAGCCACTATTACACAACTTTGGAACCCACCAAGATTCTTTATCTCTAATTGACATAGCCTTGCACAATTAAACCGCCAGATTCCTCGAGATCCTTCTGTTAGCATTTCATGAACACTCTGAATCTCTAGCAACATTCGCATATTAGGCCTCTTACCGGATAGACTGTAGAATCCTTCGCAGGAGCTTCACCAACCATGCGACTGCTGACCTGCTCATAGTAAAGAACCCACCTGAGCCCGTGCTCATTCACCAGTTGCACAAGTCCATTCACTCCTCATGGACATCAACTAAATGTGCGGCAATATCTTCCAATTCAAAATTATGTTGTATCCTTCTTCATATCAAGCAGCTCCTTTCCGTCATATCGAATCCCCCGCCGAATAATAGCTATATTTCAAATTAAGTCCGTAGACCCAGCCACTGAATCCACATACTACTCTGCCACTCTCCCACTTTGGGCAGACTCCCTTCTTTAAGGGAACTACTCGACCTCCACTTCTTACACCTGGCCTTCTAGAAGTTTAACCACCGCGTGACACTTCCCACACGTCCTTCCTCATCCTTTGCTACTCAGCTAATGCCTTAGATCAAAATCTATTTCGGTAGCACTTGAGCCAACAGACTGCGACTAACTTTTAAACCTTTCCGAAGATCATCCTTCTCGAGCCGTCAACATTAGAAATACACATTCAATCTTGAACCACCGCACCCCGCGATCTCTGACAGCCGATTCTCCAATACTATCTTGCAATATCTTGCCCCAAGGGCGAATTGTAGAAGGTCTTAACACCGGCGAACTTAGTACATTCAACAAGGACAACGACACCTCATCACAGATGAAAACTCCACCACGCTCGCAAATACTAAGCCTCGTTACTCCATCAACCCAAAGTTCAACATTCTTAGCCCGATTGCTCTTCCCCTGCCGGGAATAAAATACCGAATCTTTAAATCATGCACTGAGTAAACCTCCCCTCAAGTCATTCACTGCCCCGACACGTAGTCAAGCACCCTACCATCACATCAATACCACGCGACAACCGTTCATAAGAATCATGGCAACTTGTGCCTAGCCTCAGAGCTCTCAGAAGTACGACTACTGAGCTGAAACGATAGAATACCTTTCCACAAGGCGACGACAATAGTCAAATCAACTACACCGGGAGAAGCATCCCGTACCACCTCTGTAGTACCTTTAAAATTTCTCAATTCCTAATTTATAATAAGCGTTCAACGTCGCATAAGATTGAATAGGAAGGAAATAAAGGCATAAGCCTCAAAGGAATCAAACCGCACGATGAGGAATCAAGAAAGGAAGTAGTCCTAACAGCCCTGTAGCCTCCCGAAGATAAGTACAGACGTCTTTGTACCGATCCGCGAGACTCTACTAGACTTACTCATGACTCGTGAGACCTAAGGGAACCTAGTGCTCTGATACCATGTTGTCATGACCCAAAATCCACTAAGGTTCGTGATGGCGCCCGACACGCTGTCAAGCAAGCCAACACCAAGAAATTTAATTGAATTCTCGTTTTAGGACTTATTGAAATCATTCCTTTTATACATTAAACAGTAATTAATGAAATTTCACTGAAATAAGATGAAGACTTTAGCAAATTTAATATTGAACAATCTCATAACCATAACCACCCCAGAACCCGGTGTCACAAGTTCATGAGCTATCTCTAGGATACAATTCAATACAACAACTGCCCGGAATACAAATAGGATAGAAAGTAAATATGGAAATCTGAAGGAGACTCTGCTCGCTACGGGTCGTCTCGAGAAGTACAACTCACCTAAGTCTTCGTATCAACCACGCTGCTACGCCCACTAGGCCGCTAGAGATGCATGTGCCTATGCAACAAAAATGCACAGCAAGTGTAGCATGAGTACGAAAACAACGTGTACAGTAAGTATCCCGCCTAATCTCGAAGAAGTAGAGACGAGAGGTCGACTTCGACACTTACTAGTGGTCCGATGATGATACACAATTAATATAATAAATCTAGGATCTTTATAAAGCATTGTCGTAATTCAACAGAATGAAACAATAATCAATTCCTTTATTCAAAGGGAAATTTAAAAATTTCGTTTTCATGAATTATACATTTATTCTCAAGTCAGGGAGTGACAATATCAACTTCAATGAATTTCAAGGCAA
>NW_017689051.1:0-837 GCF_001879085.1 Nicotiana attenuata
AGGCACACTGACCTTTGCCTTTGGTATCCAAAAGGTAGTAATTTTTGGCCTAGTGGGATATGCTGACGCTGATTATGCAGGGTTCCTTGTGGATTGGAAGAGCACCTCAGGTATGGCACACTTTCTTGTTCATGTCTTGTGTCATAGGCTACCAAAAAGGCAAAATTCAATGGCCTTATCTACTGCTAAAGCTGAGTATGTTGCTGCTACTTCATGGTGTGCTCAACTGTTGTGGATCAAACAACAATTATTGAACTTTGGAATTGATGTGGTTGCATCCCTATTTTTTTTGTGATAACACTAGTGCTATTATTATGACAAAGAAACCAGTTCATCATAATAGAACTAAGCACATAGATGTTAGGCACTATTTTTTGAGGGACAACTATGAGAAAGGTTTGATCACTGTGGAATTTTGTGCTACTGACAAGCAAATTGCTGACATCTTCACAAAAGCCTTAAGTAGAGATCACTTTGAGAGGAACAGGTTGGAATTAGGGATGATTAAGATCACCTAAAAGGACCAGTTCAAGGTTAAACGAAAAAAAATGAAAGAAAAAATTTGGTTAGAAAGTCTATAAATTGTGTATAATTAGATTAATTCTTGCTCAGTCTCATACTTTCCATAGTATACTCTTGTGCCATGTGTTAAAATGACTCATTAATCTCTAATGATATTTTCTCTATTTTGGCAAATTTAGACTCACACACGAGAATTATCAGTGAAGAACCTGGTTCATCAAGATAACACGGTATGTTTTCTACACTCTGCATAATTTGAAATAACTATATTTGGATCATGAGCAGAGAGTCCTACCAAATACCAAACTCCTTTTG
>NW_017689051.1:2416-5888 GCF_001879085.1 Nicotiana attenuata
CAGCGAAGTATCGGTAAGACTCCACCTCATTCGGAGTGCAGCCGAGTTTATGAGTTATCGTATCAGAATTTCGCTACGGACTTATGGGTAGGCCGGTACCCTGTCCCATTTGATGTCAAATACTCTTAGAGGCTTTATAGACAGAGTTTCATTTTGTACAGTATGTCAGAGGTCTTGATGGCCTATATGTATTCATGTTTTAAGAAAGATGGTTCATTGATACAGTGCTTTCCCACTTATAGTTATACATTACAAGTTGTGTCCATGTTGGCACAGTTACCAATGATAGTACGATAAGAAATATATGTTACGTTGGTACTCGCTTGAGTAAGGCACCGGGTGCGCGTCGTGACCCTTCGATTTGGGTCATGACAAAAGTGAAGACATGTACATAAATTTCATTAGTTCTGCTGAGGGTTCAACATTTTAGGAATCCTTAACTAGGTTCATAGTACCTCAACAATCATTTTAATGACCTTTAGAACGATCAGAAGTAAACTTACACATGGTTGAGGCCTCACTATACTAAACACCTATACTAAAGCCTTATTCAGACTTCCTAAGGGTAATAACCCCAGCAGAGATATCAAAGTAGGTAGGAGGGGCAGTTTAACCTAGTTCAGACCTAATGGCATAATTTGTATTCTATCAGATCCCCAAATAGTCCCAGATTCATAATTAATATTATACAGACAGGGATATCAACCAGATATGGAGCAATGGTTATTTTTAGAGGTTGGAAACAGGACAAACAAGCATTAATGAGTTTACTTAGGTTGTGAGTGATCACCTTACAACAGTTAACTTCCCATTTCGGATTCTATATTGCTCAAGTTGTTAAGTTATTAATGTAGACAAGGTTAAACTTTCCTCTTCTATGGAGCAGTTTTCAAAATGAAGAATACAGTAGTTTAGCTATGATACTTTCTCAAATGAGAAGTATGTAAAAGGTTCATGAGCATCACTGTGAAAACACAAGCATAGAGGTTAATGGGAGTTACTCAGCCAACATACAATGAGGTTTCCACAAAGCTTCATGGTTGTAGCATAAGGATAGATCAGATGAGCAGATACTAAGATGATTGTGCTGCTAGGTTTAATCATATGGGTCCAAATTATGATGATGAACTAGCATGAATTCTTAAGTATGTATTGCAGACATGGTTTCAACAACAATAACTATTCAATCAAAGCAGAGCAAATCAAATGTATGTCATGAACTATAATGAGGATCACTTTATTGAACCAACAATATAGTTTAACTTTTGCAAATCCACATATCAATATAGCACAAATGAAGTAGACATGAACTCTTAATAGGACATTAGGAGGGGTTTAAGGGCACAACTCATTTAAGTTGATTCAACATGATAGTACAACTATTATTTAAACTGATAGGGCATGCATGACATTAGCTTAAGGCCTAGTTTCAAGTCATTGTCAAAACGTTCAACAAAATTTGTTCAACAGGGCATTAGTCATCGAGAAGGCATTTGTTATCTATCTAAATTATGAGAAATGAAGTTCATTGACAGTAGAAACTGGCAAGCAACATTAACACAATCATAACTTACCAAAAGACAATCACTTCAATCATCAAGAATAGCACGTGAAGGCAAAATAAACAAAACCATAAGCTATTGATATGTATTATAAACGAAAGGTAACCAATAGAGAAGACATCATATACACGAAACAACATGATTAATCAAAAAAGAGAGGGTCAGTGTACACTGACCTTCTGCAGAGTAGCAAACTAAGCAGGAGTTCTTTGTTTATCCGTTTAGGAGTCCAAACCCAAAATGAATCACTTACATGTGTCAAAACTCGAGCAGAAATGAAAAGAGGAAAAAAAGAAGTTAGGGAGAAGCTACTAGAACTTAAAAACTTACACAAAAGACTTAAACATTTCAATGTTTTTGCTAGTAATGTTAGGTATATTCGTCACTATTAGATGAGGATTTTGAATACCCTAATTATAGTGGCATTCAAGTCACTTAGGCTTTCAAATTGGTTCCAACAGATAGTGGATGATGACGATATGGTATATGAAGATAGTGAATAGGTGAAATCAAAAGGGAAATAGCGGAAATTGGTGATGAATTTTTACATGAGCATGAGAAAAGCCGACCGTTTAACCCTTCGACCCAGTGGTCAAACCTAAATGCCTAAAGGTCACTGCGTTTGACCTTTGAACAAAGAATAATGATGATGAAGCTAAAGATACAGTCATGCATGCTCCGACGGAACATAGGACGGATTGAGAGATTTATAGGTTACATAGTTTTAGGTCTAGGGTTTTAGATTGGGGAATTGAATTTGGGTGGTGAAAGGGGAAAGAATCAGGCAGGATTCATGGATGTAACGGACAAATTTAGTGTTTTAGGGTAAATTTGTGACATTGCACCAATTTGTGCAAGGATTCATGATTGATGGGAGCTGAGGGTTTTAGAGAAAAAAGGAAATTAGGCGGCCGGTCTTGGTGAGAATGATTAATATTTAGGTCGTCTCTAGGTTAGAAACGAGGGATAGGATATGTGCAGTTAGATCATTTGATCAACGGCCCAGATAATTCAGGTCCCGAGATTTGTTAAAAAATTTTAAGAAAAAATAGGGAACGTAGGATCTGAGTGATCCAATGGTTGAGATAAAATCTGGCATATGGTTTAAAATCAAGGAAAAGCAGCAATAATGTGGGTGATTTGGATTGATGGTCCAGATCCGTTGTGCTTGTTTTGTAAGTGAAGGGGACAGGTGATGAGGCACGATGCTACTGGTCCTCAAGCATTCGCATGGATTGCCAAAAGTGGATGAAGGGGTTGGTTCCGAACCGGGTTAGGTTATTGGGCCTGTGTTTTTTGGGTTGGATTCATTGAAATTTGATTTATAGAATGGCCACATTAGTGTTTAATTAGGTAATTGTGATTGTAGTCTTTAAGGCTTTTAAACCCATCTAAAAATAAAGTTAATTATACGTAATTAATCATAATTAAATGTAATAAAAATATAAATCATCAAATATATTATAAATTACTGTAATTAATTGAGTATATATTATTGAGATACTTGAAAGGCACCACTGACCTTTGCCTTTGGTATCCAAAAGGTAGTAATTTTAATCTAGTGGGATATGCTGACGCTGATTATGCAGGTTTCCTAGTGGATTGGAAGAGCACCTCAGGTATGGCACACTTTCTTGTTCATGTCTTGTGTCATAGGCTACCAAAAAGGCAAAATTCAATGGCCTTATCTACTGCTAAAGCTGAGTATGTTGCTGCTACTTCATGGTGTGCTCAACTGTTGTGGATCAAACAACAATTATTGAACTTTGGAATTGATGTGGTTGCATCCCTAGTTTTTTTTGTGATAACACTAGTGCTATTATTATGACAAAGAAACCAGTTCATCATAATAGAACTAAGCACATAGATGTTAGGCACTATTTTTTGAGGGACAACTATGAGAAAGGTTT
>NW_017689052.1:0-5888 GCF_001879085.1 Nicotiana attenuata
CAAAAATCGTATGATTAACATCAGTTGAAAGCTATCGATGGTTTGGCGAGATGAGAATAATTTTAGGGTTAGAGATTGAAGGAAAAAAATAATTACCTAATTAATCTGGACGTAAAAAGGGTTTTAAACAAATAAATTATTATAACTAATTTAAAAAATAAAAAATTCAGAAATTGAAAGAGAATTCGGAACGCTTTTAAGGTGAGAAGGGTTTTGAAAGGCTACTCCTATTTTTGAGTAAGCCGATCCTCATTTTAAACAAATAAAATGATTTATATTTAATAATTGAAAGAAATTAAAAAATCACAAAATTGAAGAGAAGTTGGAATGGTTTAGAAGTTACGGTTTTGAAGTGTTTTGAATCCTAATAAAAAAAAATTGTACTTCCTAATAAAAATAAAATTGTAATTCCTATTTCTACTTCCTTATAATTTGGAGCAATGTCTTAAAGTGCCAAGTGTCTTTTTCGAATTTTGCCACTTGGCTTCATGAGGGGCTTTTGTCGTCTGCTTTTAATTATAGATAAATAGATATATAGATAATAGATATAGATTATTCTCAAATAATATTTTCAAAATAAATAAACTTTTTATTTTTAAAAAGAAAAACAAAAAAACATTGAATTGATAGTTTTTTATTTGTTGTAATTTTATTTTTTATTTAAAAACTCCCACATGAAACTGCTCTCCAATTTGAATGGATAATAATTTTTAATTTGCATTTTTTATTATAAAATATTTTATTTTATTATTTTATAGATATTTAAATTCAAAAACAATGATCCATAACTAATCCTAAGCCTAAAGTAATTTTAAAACTCCAACTTGAAGCTACTCCCTAATTTGAATGGGTATTTCTTTTATTCATATATTTCCGTTTTTTATTATGGCTAATTTTATTTTATTTTTCATTTGTTTTTTATTTTAATTTATTTTTAAAAACTTCAACTTGAAACTGCTCCCCAATTTGAATGGGTAATTTTCTTTTCCGTTTTTTATAGCTAATTAGAAGATATCTATACTTATTAATTCAAATAGAGTAACCAATTAATTTAAAATATAAAATTCAAAAGATTTATTAGTTAGAAAGGTAGTTTATTTTGTATTAAAACTCCAACTTGAAACTACTCCCAAATTTGAAATTGGTAATTTTATTTTTATTTTTTTAGTCTTGTTTTTTATTAAAAATAATTTTAAAACACTAACTTTTGTTGGAGCTTTGTCCTAAAAATCTATACGTAGGGTGCCACTTGGCTTAAAGGAGAGGGCTTTGTCCTCTCCTTTTAATAATATATAGAATAGATTTGATATATCACGACCCGGATTTCCCACCTTCGGGATTCGTGATGGCGCCTACTAATACGAGCTAGGCCAGCCAATTAATAACACAATTTACCTTTTTACCCATTTTATATTCATTAACAATTTTGAAGTAATAGCATTTAAACAGCGAAAGAAAAACAACAAACTATCTGAACATAAATATCTAGTACAACTGTTTGAGTCTCGACTACCCAGAACTGGTGTCACAGTTTCACAAACGGTTTAAGAATACTACAAATAAAGGGTCTGAAGAAATAAATACAACACTGTCCCTAGAAATGCATGAAAGAAACAGGAATAGTAGATAGAAGGAGACGCCAAGGCCTGCGGACGCCTGCAGGACTACCTCGGGTCGCCTGATGATCAAGAATCAGCAGTCTCACTGCGGTCCGAAGTCCACAACACTGTGTTCTGCACAAAGGAGTGCAGAGTGTAGTATCAGCACAACCGACCCTATTTGCTGGTAAGTGCTTAGCGTAACCTCGGCGAAGTAGTCACGAGGCTAGGACCAGACCACCAAATAAACTTGTGCAGTTATATAATATATAGCGGAAAGTAAAGCAAGAATAAATAAGTAAAGATGGGAGGGGGAAACATGCTTCGGGGAATAACAGGTAAAAACAGAATATCAAGAGAACTATAAAGGAATCAAAATCCAACCACTAACAAGAATAAGGAAAACAAAGGTAGATTTCACTTTCTTTTCACATCTTGTTGCAGCCGTGCAACCCGATCCCATTTCCTGTATCTCGTGGCGGGCGTGCCACCCTCTCCCATTTTCTTATATCTTGTGGTAGGCGTACCACCCGCTCCCATTTCATTATATCTCGTGGTAGGCGTACCACCCGCTCCTATTTCAGTATATCTCGTGGTAGGCGTACCGCCCGTTCCCATTTCATTATATCTTGTGGTAGGCGTACCACCCGCTCCCATTTCATTATATCTTGTGGTAGGCGTACCACCCGCTCCCATTTCATTATATCTCGTGGTAGGCGTACCACCCGCTCCCATTTCATAAATCTCTTGTGGTAGGCGTACCACTCTCTCCCATTTCATCAATATCGTGTGGTAGGCGTACCACCCGCTCCCATTTCATAAATCTCTTGTGGTAGGCGTACCACCCTCTCCCATTTCAAGTCAACTCAAGTCACAATAAAATTTCCGGCAAGGAAACAAAAGCAATATAATAAAAATTTCCCGATAAGGGAACAATCAATATCAAACAACCATCCCGGCAAGGGAGAATCAGCTATAACCAAATCCTAGCTCAACTCTTACTCAGCTCGATTAATACCAGTACTCAAGCATAAATAAAGTCCACGAGAATAAACTAAATCTTTACTCAATATCAAGAGTCATCAATTTAAAACATCCGAAGTGTCATTTAAGAATACAACAACTATCAATTTAAGACTCACGGTCATGCTCGACACCAACGTATAGATACTCGTCACCATGCCTATACATCGTACTCAACAAGAAGCAAATAGCAAATAAGACTCAACTCCTAATCCCTCAAACTAGGGTTAGACCAAACACTTACCTCGATGCCTTGAACACAACTCAAGTCTCAATTATAGCTTTACCCCTTGAATCCACCACCAATCCTCTCGAATCTAGTCACAAGTTACTTAATTACATCAATAAGTGCTAAATGAATCAACCCCAATGCATGAAAATGAGTTTTCCAAAGTTTTACCCAAAAAGTCAAAAATCGCCCCCGGGCCCACGTGGTCAAAACCCAGGTTCGAACCAAAACCCGATTACCCATTCCCCCACGAACTCAAATATATAATTTGTTTTGAAATCGGACCTCAAATCGAGGTCCAAATCCCCAATTTTTGAAAAAACCTAGGTTCTACCCAAAACACCCAATTTCCCCATGAAAATCTTTGATTTTAGGTTGAAATCATGTTAAAAGATGTTAATGATTGAAAGAAATGATTAAAAATTAACTTACAATTGATTTGAAAGAAGACTTGTTCTTGAAAAATCGCCTAAGTGTGTTTGGGTTTGAGAAAATATGAAAAATGAAGCTCAAAATCGTTTAAGTGTAAAAATTGCAGGTCTCTGATATGGGAAATGCGAACACGGGTTCGCAATTGCGAACCCTGACCTCTGCAGATATGTGAATTGCGAAGCTTGCGCATTTGCGAACGCTTCAAATTTTTGGGACCTTCGCATTTGCGACACAGTGATCGCATTTGCGAGGTCTGACCACTATGGGAGGTTTTGCATTTGTGAACATGAATCTCGCATTTGCGAGGGAAAACGCAGACCTGGGCTGTTCGCATTTGCGAAGCAGCCTTCGCAATTGCGGGCTCGCATTTGCGAGCCAGGCTTCGCAATTGCGAAGCCTGCAGGTCTGTTCACACCAGCAAACTTTTAAGTTCAAAATGCAACCCATGGCCTATCCAAAACTCACCCGAGCCCTCGGGGCTCCAAACCAAATATACACACAACCTCAAGAACGTCCTACAGACTTATTCGTGCGATCAAATCGCCAAATAACATCATAAACATCTAATTAAATCTCAAAATCTATGAATTCTTTCAAACTTCATAAAACATCAAATTTTCCAATTTAGGTCCGAATCACGTCAAACGACGTCCGTTTTCAACCAAATCTCACAGGAAGGACTTAAAACATATATAAGACCTGTACCGGGTGCCGTAGCCAAAATACGGGCCCGATACCATCACTTTCTAATCAGATTTCATTTCCAATTTCCTTAAACAATTTCAGAAAACAATTTTACTAAAAAATTCATTTCTCGGACTTGGGACCTCGGAATTCGATTCCGGGCATACGCCCACGTCACATATTTTCCTACGGATCCTCCGGGACCGTCAAATCACGGGTCCGGGTCCGTTTACCCAAAACGTTGACCAAGGTCAAATTTATTCATTTTAACATCAAAACTTAGCATTTTTCATAGAATTTGATATTTAAACTTTCCGGCTACGCGCCCGGACTGCGCACGCATATCGAGGCGACTCTAAATGAGGTTTTCAAGGCCTCAGAGACACCGAATTCAATTAAAAATAGGTGATGACCCTTTGGGTCGTCACACAACTAATCCAAATGATGCCCCGTCTGACCCCTCCTGTTACTACCCCTACTTTTTCTAGACAACCTTCTAAACGGGCCGAAACATCTCTTGTTGGCCATTTTTTATTCAAATAAGAGAAAAAAATAAAGCTAAATATAAAGCTTGTGGCAAAGAATTAGCTTTTAACTATGTTACCCAGGGGGAGGGGGGCGGGAACTTTTAGGAGACACATAATGATAGACCCTCAAGATAAAGTTAAATATCTTCAAATGAAAGCTGCAGCCGGGGGGACAAGTCTACCTAGTCAGCCTGACCCTAGTATCGGGTCAAGTCAATTTCAACCGGGAATTAACACTGTTACCGGTGGTATTTTATATTATGACCCAAGAAAAGATGGGGAAGAATTGGCAAAAATGGTTACAGTTATGTGCTTACCCTACAGTTTTCCGTCTAACCCTCACTTTGTGCATTATATTAGAAACGTTTTTAATCCTACTTATAAAGGATGGCCTCGCACAACCGTAAAGAGCGACATCTATAAATATAAACATGAATATGAACAATATTTGGCTATTTATTTACTCATATTAATTGTCGTGTTGCTATTACTACTGATATTGGTAGAAGTTGTAATGACTGTGATTATCTTACTATTACCAGTCATTGGATTGATGAGGACTGGATAATGCAAAAGCGTATTATTTCTTATAGAATAATTAATTTACGTCAAACAGGGCAGTTTATTTCTAGCACGGTTACGAATATTTGTAGATATTTTTGCATTAGTGATAAAATAATGTCAATTTCAATGGATAATGCTACTAGTAACACTAATGTTGTAGCCTTGCTTACCACTACACTAAATCCTGCATTTAGTGACATTTTTCATGTTAGATGTATTTGTCATATTTACCATTTAATTGTGGGTGATGGTATGAGAATTTTAAATGTTGAAATTGAAAAGGTTAAAATGGCTCTTCACTGGCTTTTTTTATTCAAACCGTAGAAGTAGACTTAGAGAATATTTTAAAAGATGCGATGAATTTGGCCTAAGAGAAAGAAAGGTTCCTAAACCTTGTCCAACTAGATGGAATTACATGTATGAAAGTTCAATTGTTGCATATGAATATGGAAACCCCATAAACTCAATGTTTAATGCTCATGTAAGTGATGATGATGAGCACCTTACAAATGCGGATTGGGCTAATGTTAAAATGCTTGTAGATTTTTAGAAAGATTTCATGTTGCTACAAATAAATTTTCTGGGCAGTATTATCCTACTATTTCTAACTGTTTAGTTTATCTTGCAGAACTTGCAAATTTATTTGCTTATTTTTCAGAGAGTTGGGAAATTTATGAACAAGCTATTGATTCTATGAGAAAGAAATTTAAAAAATATTTTTTCCCTATTCCCCCTATTTATGGTGTTGCTGCCTTGTTAAATCCTACTATGAAATTAGGAGGTCCTCAATATTGGTATCAATCTATTTATAATGGTTTAGCACTTGAAGAT
>NW_017689053.1:0-1807 GCF_001879085.1 Nicotiana attenuata
GTCACAAGCCACGAGCATCTAGAAGGATTTTTAGTTCAATTACAAGGCCTGTAATACATGGATTTAAAATTTAGAATCAAAAGAGAAATCCGGTGCCGCGAACGCTGGCGGTCACCTTGCTCAGCTACAATAGCAAAATCCTCAACCAGCTCAAACCCGCTACCGGGTAAACCAATACCTGCATCTGCACGCAAGGTGCAGGGAGTAAAGTGAGTAATCCAACTCAGTGAGTAATAAACGTAAATAATAACTGAGCAGCAAGAAACCACGTAAGCAAGCCATCATGCTATATAGAACAGTGTAACCCTTTGAGAAAAACAGTGAAACCGTGAAATCTTTAGAAACCATCTTAGCTCAGTTTAAAACCTCTTTTGAAAATATCTTTTTCCAACAGTTAAGCAAATGAATGCGAAAAAGATAGTGCAAGTCAGCACAAAAGTCAGCCCCTCGGGCACAACACTCCATTAACAAATAACACCAGGGTATCAGGTAAGTAATGCAGAAATAGCATGGAAGCCAATGAAATGAGAGTGCTGAAATGTCATGACAGATAATACAAATAGGAACAAATGCATGAGTGCAATGCAATGCATATGACGGTACGCTCCGGTACCCGCTGCGGCGTGCAGCCCGATCCATTTAACATCGACGGCGCTCACAAGGGGTATGTACAGACTCCGGAGGGGCTCCTACAGCCCAAGCCCAATATCAAGCCATCTCGTGGCATCAATCAGGACCTCGGCCTCAATATCAATATAACACCGCTGCGGCGTGCAACCCGATCCATGCTCAGTCCAGAAATGCACATAAGCCACTTGGGCAATATTAAAATAATAGCTCTCAGCTCAAAACGCCAATAAAGTATTGTTCAAGTTTTCAAATCTTAGAAAGATGGCTGAGTTTGCGAAACAGTATTTAAAACCTTGGGCCTAGATCAAATAATATGCAAAAGTGATGCGAAAACGGTGATATCAATCCCTGAAGGATTCAAATAATTGGCACAAAGCCCAAATACGGCAATCAGCCCAAATCATGAAAATATCAAATAAGTTTCAGTCAATTACGCGGCAAAATCAACAACCGGGACGGACCAAGTCACAATCCCCAACGGTGCTCTACCCCACGCTCTCTATCCTGCGTGCAAGTCACCTCAATATAGCACTATGGGTGCAAATCCGGGGTTTCAAACCCTCAGGATATCATTTACAATCATTACTCAGCTCGAACCGGTGAAATCTCTAGCTCGCGACGCCTTTTCCCCTCAAATCGGCCTCCACGCGCATCGAATCTAAACAAAAACAGAGCGAATACATCACAATATGCTAAGGGAACAATACCCAATCGAAAATAATCGAAAAATAGCAAAAATCGCGAAACTAGCAAAACCCGAGCCCCGGGCCCACTTCTCGAAAAATCAGAAAATTCACATCAATGGATTCCTCATCTCGCCACGAGTCTATACATATCAAATTTACCAAAATCGGAGTCCATTTGACCCTTCAAATTCCATTTTTTAAATTACCAATTCTCAAGCCCTAGCTTTACCCCCTTTTGATGAATTTCAACCAATTTCCATGTTAAATCTATCATAATCTCATGTATTTAGGCAAAGGAACTTACCTCCAATCAATCCTCCTTGAATCCCTCTTCAATTTGTCCCAAAGAGCTCTCAAAATACTCAACAATGGAGGAAAAATGGTTAGACTCGTGGATGAAATATTTAATAAAAACCCTTCTGTCCAGGTCACTTTACTCTATGCGAACGCGGTCAACGCCCCGCGTCCGCGATGACCAAAAACCCATTGAC
>NW_017689053.1:4721-5888 GCF_001879085.1 Nicotiana attenuata
CTGTGCCATCACACAAACTCAGATATCGGCAATTGACCTAACAAGAAAGCGCCGCAATACTATCGAAGTATCATCAGTTTAATCACATTACCTCTTTCTGAGACGTATACTTTCGTCAAATCACTTCCAATTAGCAGTATCATTTCCTTGATTACCTGAGGCTACCCGTTGCTTAAGAATTTTATGAACTTCCTTTCAAAACTGAACTGAAACCTCGCACACGCAAATCTCAATTCTCCACAACATACCGCGTATACCACGACATCCAAGGATAGCAAGAAAACCTTTATCTCCCTTCCGAGCCACAGACATCTACTCACTCAACTAGTCAAGAAATCCCATCGATCCCATCTAGAAGAAAAATCATTACACATTCCATGCTCCGCATGCCCATAGAAAATATACACCTCCAAACTGCGGTAGAAACCATCAAGAACTCTCCGATTTCCCTTTGCACAAATCAGACCTGCCATGACCGAATCCTTCTAACTCGACCAAGCTAAGCAAGCCATCGAACTCCTAGAGCATTGCTGAAAAATACTTGCAAGGGCTCATTAGCTCGAACACATACAAGGAATTAATCATATCCTTACCATACCGATTCGGTCTACTATCAAGTCATTCCATCTATCTAACTTCCTTTCTGATTCATCATCAACTTGATATTCCATCTTGCTGTATCACCACAATGCCCCAACCCAGGTTTGCCACACGAGACCCAAGCATAAGACCACACTGTCTAAGACCCATGAGCCACTGAAGACTCTCTCAAATATTCCCAGATACACCACATTCCGGGATACTTTTCTCGGAAGAACTTCCTGCGAATTCTGAATTCGTTACCTTTACTTTCCAGATACTGATACATAGAATCCAATAATTAACATAGAAATACCACAAGTCTTGACCTTTTCCAATGACAACACAGTCTCTAACCACATACACAACCTTAAGACACCTGATTGTTACATGTAGAATCTTCAACACAATAAAACCATTCTCGAGAGTCATTTACTTCTTGTTCAAACTACAATTCACCTGATCAAACGAACATAACCACCCGTGCCTCACTAGCACTCTAACACCGCATGGTATGACCTCATCCCGAACAAACATCTTCCTGCTCCATGCACCGAGCATTCTTTACCAACAACAGCTTAAGACATC
>NW_017689054.1:0-1010 GCF_001879085.1 Nicotiana attenuata
CTAGTCATGGCCCTCCAGTTTGGGTCGTGACAAACTTGGTATCAGAGCAAGTCTGTCCTAGGGATTGCTATGAGCCATGTCTAGTAGAGTCTTGATTATGGATGTGTAGCGCGCCACATTTATAATCAGGAGGCTACATGACATCTAGGGTTGTTACCTTATTCCTGAATCTAGATCGTGCGTAGAGTTGAGTCGTAAGTGTTCATCTTTAATATTCACCTTGTTTTCTTTCAGCGATGCCTTCGACTAGGAAGCAAACAATTAGTAGACGGCTTGATACAGTTGCGGGAGAGGGTACCAGTCAGGTGCTCCAAGCCAGAGCAGGCCAAAGTGAGGCTCAGAGTGAGATGCCGTCTCATACCTCATCTACTCCGTCTCCTCCAGAGGATATTAGGAGGAACCCAGTTCGGATTTGGGAGATTTTGGAGTGCATTTTTACTATTTGGATTGGGGTAAGTATTTTTGACTCAATTTGTCTATATTTCAAGATTCCAACCTTGAATTTAGCGATTGTTTGATGAATCAAATTGAAGAAATTGATGATTTTAGTAAAAACATTTATAAAACATAAATTGATGATTTGAAGGCCGATTTGAGATCGGAATACGATGAAATTGAATTGGTGGGACTCATATCGGAATGGGTGTTCGAAATTTATGAGTTTTTATCGGGTTCATAGGTGCAAGCCCAGGGTTGACGTTTTGGGTTGACTTTTTGATTTTAGTTAAAGATCGGAGCTTTATTATTAGTGTCTCACCCCTTTTCTACCCCGGAAAAATAATATGTGTGTGGATTGTGGGAGGGTTAAAGAGTTTTTCCAATTAAAGTAACAAACTTGAATAGGGATTATTTTGTTTACAGAGTCGCCACTTGGAATTGATTTTTTGGTGTTCCAAGTCACCTTTTGAATCCCTAGTCAAAGGAAGGTTTGACTCTATTATTATCGGTCCGCGAAAACAAAGTTCGGGTAAGGAATTCTGTTGACCGGGGAGAAGGTGTAAGGCATTCCC
>NW_017689054.1:4953-5887 GCF_001879085.1 Nicotiana attenuata
GAAGGTGAAACGGCTCTATGAGGTAAGCAATAACTTGAGAATACTCTTCCTTAATACAAAATGGTGATATGCAGATAATGTACATATCCATAATGCTTTGTGTAGCCTTGTGAGGCCATACGTTGGGCTTAACTGCTTGCAAGTTTTGCTAGCAACCATTTTATAGGGGAAAATTGACCGGGAATTTCCGTTGGAATCCACGATGATTTGGACTCCCCATAAACCCTAACATTCAAGGACGAATGTTCCTAAGGGGTGGAGGGTATTACAACCCATATTCACATACGTTAGTTCATGCCATAAGGTCGTCGACGTAAATCCATGAAGAGATTATCTTTGAGATGATAAGAGATTAATCCTATTGGTCTTAAATGATACAAAGGTGTATAAGGGCAGTTAACAAGTATTTGAAGTTAAACGAACCAAGGATGTTGTCAGCCGTATTTTTGGGTAAATCTAGGGGTGCTTAATACTCTCAAGAGGTCGTATTTTAAGGTATATGAATCATAAAATGTCCGTATCATAGTCATGAAGTCAAACGAGTTATGAAACAAAAGTCGACAAGAGTTGTTGCAACTTAAGTTCATAGTTTTACTTAAACTTTAGGTCAAATGTTATTAAGCTTTTCTCCCAATATACTTGGAATTACGGGGTAATCTACCCAACAAATTGAAGATCTATGAGTCTAGTTTCCAACGCATTAAACCTTTTATCAATACAACATTGGAGTAGAGAGATATAGATATTTTTGCGAGACTGCACAAGCTGCTAGGTGACAAGTAGTTGGGTCACCTACTTGGTTAAATGATAGCCCAAAAAGAGGCAATTTCGGGTCAGACAAAGAGCCCATTAAAAGGCTTATCTTCTGAAATATATCCCTCATTATATTTCACAAATAACCAGACCTAAACCCCTGCAAACGTCCTCCCAAAAA
>NW_017689055.1:0-5887 GCF_001879085.1 Nicotiana attenuata
ATAGACGTGCCAACATCTTACAACCTGTTGTTGGGACAACCATGGATTCATGCTGTCGGGGCCGTAGCATCAACACTGCATCAGGCAGTAAAATTCGAATGGAACCACCAAGAGGTGATCATTCACGGCGACGGTAGCAACCCTATATACAGTCGCCAGACCATTTCGTCAATCGAAGGAAGAAGGAAGCTAGGTGGAGAGACTTACCACCACATTGAACGGGTAAATGATGTTGACAAAGATAAATGGTGGGATAGCAAAATCGAGAGTATACTGAATTGGAGTGGGTACGAACCTGGCAAGGGGCTCGGAAAGAACCTCCAAGGAATCGCTAAACCCATAAAACTCAAGAAACACGGCACTACTTTCGGTCTGGAATATGAGTACACCTGGGAAGAATTCAACAACTGGTCGCCACCATGGCGCGGTCCTTACTATCCACTAGAGCAGCCAATACCTCGTTTGGAGCAGACTTTCTAACAAGCCGACGTTGTTTATGGGTCAGACAAAGAAGAAGCACTGGTAGCAGTGAAGAACTTGTTCCTAGAAGACAATGACATGGACTGTTGTGTTATTCTCGAGGAGGAGGGGGAGGAAAGCCCTTCCATACAGGCCGTGAGCAAAGGAGCATGCCTCAATAACTAGACCATCAGGACAACTAGAGCCCGACGAGCCTCGGTGTAGCAAGGCTAAAACAAGCATCATGCACTGTTTTTATTTACTAAATGATTTTCTTTTCGCATTTTAGTTCCCGCAATAAGATCTTCAATGTTCAAAACAGTTATGAAATTTATCAAAGCATTTCGACTTTTCTTATGAATCAACACTCATTATTATTTTTCTCTCATTACTTTACTTATGCATTACTATTACTTATCGTGATGAACCAATGACTGTGACATGCCATGAGACAACGCAACAAACGGGCATTGATTCAGAGGAAGATGACATACCAGATGAGATTGTCAAAGAAGTTGAAAACTTTGAGAACAGACCTAAGTCCAACCTGGACGAGACCGAAATTGTTAACCTGGGAGATGCAGAAAACATCAAGGAAACACGAATCAGCGGTCACTTATCGCCATCAGAAAAGAAGGAATACATAGAATTTCTAAGGAAATATGAGGACATATTCACCTGGTCATATGATGATATGACTGGTCTGAGTACGTCTATTGTGGGTCATAAGCTACCAACCGATCCAGCATGCCCGCCGGTAAAGCAATAGTTCAGAAAATTCATGCCTTATATGAGTTTGTAAATCAAGGAAGAAGTATCTAAGCAAGTCAAAGCTAAGGTTCTCAGGGTAGTAGAATACCCGACATGGTTAGCCAACATCGTGCCAGTGCCAAAGAAGGATGGGAAGGTCAGAGTCTGTGTCGACTACCGGGATCTCAACCGGGCCAGTCCGAAAGACGACTTCCCTTTCCCGAACATACACATCCTGATTAACAATTGCGCCAAGCATGAGTTGCAATCATTTATAGATTGTTTCGCGGGTTATCACCAAATCTGGATGGATGAAGAAGATGCTGAGAAAACGACTTTCATTACACCATGGGGAATGTATTGTTACAAGATGATGCCGTTCGTCCTGAAGAATGCAGGGGCCACCTACATGAGGGCCATGACTACCATTTTCCATGATATGATGGAGATTGAGGTATATGTAGACGATGTCATCATCAAGTCCAAGAAGGCCACTGATCACATGGAAGATTTGAGGAAGTTCTTCAACAGATTGAGAAGGTACAACTTGAAATTGAATCCCGCCAAATGTGCAATCGGGGTTCCTGCCAGAAAACTGCTTGGGTTCATCGTAAGTTGACGAGGAATAGAACTAGATCCATCAAAGGTTAAAGCCATTCAAGAATTGCCACCACCGAAAAATAAGAAGGACGTGATGAGTTTCCTGGGGAGACTCAACTATATCAGCCGGTTCATAGCTCAGCTGTCATTTGTGAGCCAATCTTTAAGATGTTGAAGGAGGACGCCGCCACCAAATGGACCGATGACTGCCAAAAGGCCTTCGACAGAATCAAGGAGTACTTGTCAACACCACCAGTCTTGGTCCCGCCTGAGCCAGGTAGACCCCTGTTACTTTACCTCGCAGTATTAGATGGAGCTTTCGGTTGTGTTCTGGGGCAGCATGATGAAACGGGGAGGAAGGAGCAGGCCATCTATTATCTCAGTAAGAAGTTCACCCCGTACGAGGACCGGTATTCTCTGTTAGAGCTCACCTGTTGTGCTTTGACTTGGGTAGCTCAGAAGTTGAGGCATTACTTCTACGCCTATACTACATATCTCATATCAAGGATGGACCCTTTGAAATACATCTTTCTAAAGCCCATGCCCACCAGCAAGCTAGCCAAGTGGCAAATCCTGTTGAGTGAGTTCGACATTGTTTACGTAACTCATAAAGCGGTCAAGGGACAAGCACTGGCAGACCACCTTGCCGAGAATCCCGTGGATAGAGAATACGAACCCCTGAAAATGTATTTTCTTGATGAAAAGGTATCATTCATAGGAGAAGATATTGGAGAATCCTATGACGGTTGGAGAATGTTTTTCGATGGAGCAGCGAATTTCAAAGGAGTTGGCATAGGAGCAGTCCTAGTATCAGAAACCGGTCAGCATTATCCGGTGTCCACCAAACTCAGGTTCCCGTTCACCAACAATATGGTCGATTACGAAGCTTGCATCCTAGGGCTCAAAATGGCCATTGACATGAACATTCAAGAGCTGCTAGTAATAGGAGATTCAGACTTGCTCATACATCAGGTGCGTGAAGAATGGGCAACCAAGAACTCCAAGATACACCCGTATCTGCATCATCTACGGGCATTAAGGAAAAGTTTCATGAAGATGGAGTTCCAACATGTTCCCAGAGTCCAGAATGACTTCGCCGACGCATTGGCTACCCTGTCGTCTATGATACAACATCCAGACAAGAATTTCATTGATCCCATTCCAGTAAAGATCCATGATCAGCCAGCTTGTTGTACCCATGTTGAAGAAGAAGCAGACGGAAAGCCTTGGTTTCATGATATCAAGGAATATTTGGCAAAAGGAGAGTACCTAGAGCTTGCAAATCCTACTCAGAAACGCACACTTCGGAGATTGTCCAACAACTTCTTTCACAGCGGAGGAATCCTGTATAGGAGGACTCCCGATTTGGGATTACTAAGGTGCCTCGACGCAAAGGAAGCATCCAGGCTACTAGAAGGAATTCATGCTGGGACCTGCGGTCCACACATGAACGGTTTTGTCTTAGCAAAGAAGATACTCCGAGCTGGTTACTTTTGGATGACTACGGAAACGGACTGCATCCAGTATGTCCGATGTCGACGCCCCCTTTTTCTCGCAAAATTGGGTTTACGACATTTGGGAAGACAACTCTATTCCCGTTTGGGATTTGGGTTTTTGGATTTGAAGAGTCGCCACCTAATGATTAAGTGCATTAGGACACTAAGGGTTTTTGAGTTGGAAAACTAGAGTTCGGGTAAGGGCTAGAAATTATCTCGAGGGGAAGGTGTTAGGCACCCCTCAAGATCCACTAGTGTGGTTCCCGGCCATGTTATATTGTGACTTTAAATACAAAGAACAAGTACGCAAACAAATACAAAGGGGGTTTTCACATAATAGTTGCAAGAGATTAAGGAAGTTAAAGAAACTGAATTTGATAGAGGAAGCAGTTTTGAAATCTTGAATAAAGGAAGAAATTTCATATAGTTGTAGCAAGTTAAAAGCAGTTTTAAAAAAAAATTGAAGTTTGGCAAAGAAGTAGTTGGAATTCTGAAAATAAAACGTGTAAATAAGGGAAGGGGTCCTAGGTTTATACATAATATGGATCACTCCACACAATACCCGGTAACCGTTTATACACATGGTGTTATTGCGTGGTCATCATATCCATATCTACCCGTTCCTACCCCGTTAAGGTATTAAATGCGGAATGGTCTCGTTTTACCTATTGCATGCTATTACCCGCCCCATCTTATCAGTCCCGGAGGCACTTAGGACCACTAATCCTAAAGGGTAGGATATTAGGCTGATTGGTTTCAAAGGATAAAAATCTAAGGCGGCATACAAAACATATACTGCATGTTGGGGGAAGCATGTAGAACAGAAAAATAAGAAGCTATGCTATAGGGAGCCTTCAATCAGGCCCAATCTTCCAATCTCAAACCCCTTCGAGTTTACAGCCTGTGTCATGGTCTAGGTGCGGCAAAGCTCCCTAGGACCCCATTGGGTCCCAGGCCAATACCAGCACCTAGACATTTTAGAAGAATGCAGGACAGGTGCAGTGTGGAATACCAGCCTTGTGTGTCAAAGTTCAGTGAGCACTCAGGGGTACTCAAAGCAATGCTCACACGAAGGGGGCAGAACCTATTTTCTAAGAATAGTGTGACGTGCAGGAAGAAGTATTTTAAAGAAGAGTTTTAAGAAAACAAGGGGTTTGTTTAGAAAGAAACAACAGAAATAGTAGCATAAGATTGCATACAATGATCATGGGAAAGGAAGCAAATAGATCACACAATGCTAAAAGATATGCAGGTTAATGAACAGGACTACACAAAATCAGGGGATTCAGGGGACTGGGAAGCAGCAAAGTTAGGCATGCTAATGTGACAACAGGACATAGGCATAGCAAATAAAATTAGGAGTAAACAAAGTCAGACTTAACATGTAAATCAGAAGACATGGTGAAGTGCTAAAGCAAAGAGTCAATCACACATTGAGCAAGAGAAGCATAAGTAGAAGAAAACTACAAAGACAATGAACTGAAACAAAAATAAAAACATTGGTGTGAGACTTGAAAAATTAATCAGGACATACCAGTAAAAGAGCAAAAGAAGGATGCAAAGATAAAGGAGTAGCACTATATTAGCCTTGGCTTTCAGCCGGCTAATAATAAACAGGAGCAAAGAATAGTAATAGAGCAAGAGAGAATGCAGATTTGAAAGTATTCAGCGGTGTGTAAGTCAGAAGACTGTTGTCTGTTTGTGTAAAAGACTTAGGGTATTTATAGTTGAAAGTAGGGGGTAAAATAAGGTAAAAATCACAAAAATATGTTAATTGAAGAACTCGGAATCAATTAATCAAAGAATCAAGGAAGTACTCCCATTAATTAAGGGAATCAAAATCAAACAAAAATACTCAGCACCATATAAGGCAAGTAGGAAAAATCAGTGTATGAATAAATAAAGAAAAAAACGAGATTCAGTATTGCAAATACTAGCCAATTAAGACCAAATTCAGAAAAAATCTAATTAAAGAAAGGCTTAAAAGAACAGAGTACTATAAAATAAGGTAACAAAACCAATTGATTCAAACGGGCGAGTAAAATGCTAGGGTTTTAAAAAGACAGTTTTTGAATTACCAATCAATCAAGGAAAATCAGAATCAATCGTGTAAAGTCATGATTCTGCATTTTTAATATATAAATAGAGGTGAATGAACAAAAGTAGCGAGCCAAAATTAGCTATATAGACAGAAGGGGAACAAGAGATGAACAAACACAATCACTCAGAGCTAGTAGAAACACGTTAAGATTCAGCAGGACATATTCGAAGCATGGTGACCATGAAACATTAACAAGAGTCAAGGGACATCAGGCTAACACACACAATCAAACGAAGGAGCATGCTAAACACATAGAATCAGAGTAAAGAGAATCGTGCTAACACGCATAATCAGACGAAGGCACATGCTAACACATAGAGACAAGGCCAAGAAAATTAGTCTAACACATATAGTCAAGGCAAAGAGTCATGCCAACACCCATAATCAAACGAGTAAACATTTTTAGAAATTACGGTTTTTAGCAGAGTCAAATTAAAACAGTAAGAGCATAGAAATAGGTCAGAATAAACAAAGAAAAGAT
>NW_017689056.1:0-5887 GCF_001879085.1 Nicotiana attenuata
ACATATATATATATATATATATATATATATATATATATATATATCCCGCCTTGTCACGCTGCATGTGTAATATGTCAATAGTAGCAATAGCACGGCAGAAACCTCGTGCATCACAATATCAACAACCGCACGGCAGAAACCTCGTGCACCACCACAACAAGTACCACAATAACAATGATAATATATACAAGAACACGACAAGTAAATCAACTCGAGAACTTTCGATCACAAGGAGACGGTAAAACTAGCTCACAAGGAGTAACCACAATAGAGAATACTAAGCGTAATAAGAACAGCTCAACAAGGGAGAAATAATGTGAAGCAACGATCCCTCAATATGTAGTTCAACAAAGAGGAAGCTAACACGAATCAAATAATTCCAAATACGAAAATGTCAACTAAATATAGGATACCTAAACTTCTTTTAAGGTTGGGCAAATTACAAAGAATATACAACAATTTCAATTAAGGATGAGCAGCGAGAAGATAATCATAACCTCAATTAAGACTAAACAATTACAGGAGAGATAATAATGGTTTCCAATAAAGACAAGTAGTTATGAAAGATAGCATGACAATAGAAGAGGTAAAACTCTTCAATTAAGCAAAATAAGAGTCAAATAGCCAATAAGAATGAATCATAAAGCAATTAATTCCAATTAAAGCATGTAGAGGTGAAACTAGTAAATGGAAGCTCAATCATATCAAGAAGAACTTCATACTCAGTGAATACAAGGACCTAAGAACTCTAAAAGGCCAACTTTCCACAAATAAGTCAGAACACGCTCTTGTCACCTCGCGTACACGGACTACAATCAACATAAAAGACACAAATCCTAAGGGGAAGTCCCCCACACGAGGTTAGGCAAGATACTTATCTCAATCCGGATAATTCAATACTCAATTGAGCTTTTCCTTTACCAATTCATCAACGCTCGACTCAATCTAGCCAAAAATGACTTGAATTTATCAAACAATGCAAGAGAAAACAATTTTAATTAACAAAACTATGATTCTTATACAATTTGTAAAAAAGTCAACAAAAGTCAACTCCCCGAGTCCGCACCTCGGAACCAGACAAGATTTACAAAAACTGAATACTCATTCCGATACGAGTTCACCCATACAAAAATTATCTAATTCCGACACCATTTGGTCTCTCAAATCATCATTTTATATTTTTGAAAGATTTCACATTTTTTTCCCAAATTTTCCTTTAGATTCTCATGAATTTGATGTTAAATCTAAGATATAATTACAATATATAGTTGGAAATTGATAAGAGACACTTACTGTGACGTCCCAAAGGGGTCATCACTTGTTTTCTTACCCATTCTGTACTTCCGAGGCCTTGAAAACCTCATCTGGGGTTGCCTCGATTTGTGTGCGCAGTCCGGGCGCGTAGCCGGAAAGCTTAAATATGAATTCTGTGAGAAAAATGCTAAACTTTGATATTAAATTGAATAAATTTGACTTCGATCAACATTTTGGGTAAACGGACCCGGACCCGTGATTTGACGGTCTCGGAGGGTCCGTAGGAAAATATGGGACTTGGGCGTACGCCCGGGATCGAATTCCGAGGTCCCAAGTCCGAGAAAAGAATTTTTGTGTGAAATTGTTTTCTGGAAATAATTAAGGAAAATGGAAACGAAATTTGATTAAAAGACTATGGTATCGGACCCGTATTTTGGTTCCGACGCCCGGTACAAGTCTTATATATGGATTAAGCGCTTTCTGTAAAGTTTGGTTGAAACCGGACGTCGTTTGACGTGTTTCGGACCTAAAATGGGAATTTGATATTTTATGAAGAAATTGGAAGAAATCATGAGTTTTGAGGCTTGATTCGATGTTTATGTTGTTAATTTGGCGATTTGATCGCGCGAGTAAGTCCGTAGGATGTTTTTGATGTTGTGTGCATGTTTGGTTTGAAGCCCCGAGGGCTCGGGTGAGTTTTGGATAGGTGTCGGAGTGCTTTTTCAACCTTGGGAAAAATTGCAGCTATAATTGACCTGCAGGCTTCGCAATTGCGAAGCCTGGCTCGCAAATGCGAGCTCGCAATTGCGAAGAGTCAGCTCGCAAATGCGAGAATGTGCCAGGCCTGAAGTTATCGCAAATGCGATATAAAACCTCGCAAATGCGATGGGTCAGGTTTCGCAAATACGACCATATGGTTCGCAAATGCGAACCTCCCAGTTTCCCTCATAGTTCGCAAATGCGAACAAGTATCTCGCAATTCCTAAACTTGGTCGGGGTTCGCAATTGCGAACCCCAGTTCGCAAATGCAACGTCAGAGACCCAGCAAATTTATACTTAGTCGATTTTCCACCATTTTTTCAAGACCCAAACCCCATAGGAGATTTTTCAAAGAAAAAACTTCTTCCAAATCATTTGTAAGTCGATTTTTACTTAATTCCTTCAATCATTTACATCATTTAACATGTTTTCCTCTTAAAATCAATGAAATTCATGGGTGAAATTGGGGGTTTGGGGTAGAACCTAGGTTTTTCTAAAATTGGGGATTTGGACCTCGATTTGAGGTCCGATTTCGACACAAATTATATATTTGGGTTCGCGGGGGAATGGGTAACTGGATTTTGGTTCGAACCTCGGGTTTTGACCAAGTTGGTCGGAGGGGCGTTTTGGTCATTTTACCTAAATTTGCGTCTTAGCTTTAAATTAAATAATAGAATCAGTTGCTTGAGATGTTATTTACAATGTGTGATTTAATTGAATAGATTTGGGCCATTTGGAGTCGAGTACTCGTGGCAAAAACGTGGTTGCTAGTGGATTTTAGCTGGTTCGAGGTAAGTATCCTGCCTAACCTTGTGTGGGGGACATCCCCTTAGGATTTGAGTCTTCTTTGTTGATTGTATTCCTTGTACGTGAGGTGACGAGTGCGTGCTCAGATTTATTTGTGAAAAATATCCCCTTTTAGGCTCTTGGGTCCTTGTAATCACCGAATATGAAGTTGTTCTTGATACGATGGAGTTCCCTGTTATTAGTTTCACCTCTACATGACTTACTTGGAATTTATCTGCCCTTTTTGGTTATTCTTGTTGCCTAATTGACTTTTACTTATTTAACTGTGGACATTTATCCTTCTATAGTGACATTATCATTCCTAACTGCTTGTCTTTATCTGGAAAGCATTAATTCTATCTCTCGTATAATTAATTGGTCTTAATTGGAAAGAAGTTAGATATCCTATGTTTAGTTGACATTTCCTTAATGGTAATTAATTGATTTATGTTAATTTCCTTATTGCTGAACTGAGTATTATGGAATCGTTGTTTCGTATTATTTCTCCCTTGTTGAGTTGTTCTTATTGCTCTTAGTATATCTCTGTTACGGTTATTCCTTATGAGTTAGTTGTACCGTCTTTTGGTGAATGGAAACACCTGAGTTGATTCTCTTGCTTTGTTCTTGTATATATTGTCATTTGTTGTATGGTACTTGAGACTGTGATGCACGAGGTTTCTGCCGTGCAGTCGTTGATACTATGATGCACGAGGTTTCTGCCGTGCGGTCGTTGATACTATGATGCACGAGGTTTCTGCCGTGCGGCTGTTGGTACTGTGATGCACGAGGTCTCTGCCGTGCGGTTGTTTTTGAAGGGTTGCACGAGGTCTTTGTCGTGCTATTGTTGTATTGATGTTTTGCACATGCGACGAAATAAGGAGGGATATGTTATATGCTTATATGTGGGTTGCGCATGTGGCGGAATAAGGTGGGAACATTGTGATGCACGGCGAAATAAGGCGGTGCCTATTATATTATTATTTGCACGCGTGGCGTAATAAGGTGGGCTATGTCAGGGGTTGATTGTAAAGAATTGTGACGGCCTGTGGAGGCATTCCTATTTGTTTAATATTGTGGTTGTTTACCTGTATGAGCTTTACCACTTGGAAGTTGTGAGGAAACACTTGTACGTGCAGTCCGTTCTCTTTTTCATCTTTACTAGTTGGAAAAATCCTTGTCAAAAATACTTGCACAAGCATACACGTAGTTGGACACCCCATTAGAGGTGAATTCCTTCCGATTTTGGGGTGGAGATACGCCCTCGTTCGTCCATTATATATGTGAGAGTGGTCCTAGTTAGCCAGTTAGTTGTCAGCATGACCGTGAGATTGATGGCGCACAGGATGCCAAGTGTTAGATTTCAGATGCTGGGTTTTTCGTGAGTTGTGGTTTGTCAGAGATTTTTGGTAGAATTGTGGGAAGTGTTGAACAAGACCTTATGTGAACATCATTGTAGGATATGAGTTATTGACTTGTTTTTCCCCTTGCTGTGTTGTGACCTTAGGATTTGGATTGTGATTCTGCCGTCATTTCGTATCATCATTTATTATATTCTCGTTGTTACTTGTTTTCCTCTTTTTTCTTATTGGGAATTGTAGCATTTTTAGTCATTCATGCAGACTTTACATATTTATATATCGGTTCCATTATTCCTATGATTATACTGTTTATTTGACCGGTAGGTGCCTTGACTGTTCCTCGTCACTACTCCACCGAGGTTAGTCTTGATACTTTCCGGGCAACGCCGTGGTGTGCTCATGCTACTCTTCTGCACATTTTTGCTGTGCAGATACAGGCACTCCCGTTCAGTTATGTCAGCCTGGGAAGGAGGCGTTTCTATAGAGACTTCGAGGTATATATGCTACGTCAGCAGACCGAAGAGTCACTTTCTATCTTCTGTAATAAGTATAGTTCTATCAGTATTTTCCTTTTGTATAGATATTATTGAGTCAGAGCCTCTTATGTATCCCTTTTCTTGTGATTTGTGAGTTTTCGGGTTTTGGGAATGTTGTTAGCTTCGAGAATTGTTATGGTATGTGCCGAGCGGCACCTTAAACACCATTTTATTTTACTAGTTCAGTTTTATTTACTTTCTTCCGCAATTATGGTTTATCTTCCGCATTGTTAGGCTTACCTAGTCGTAGGGACTAGGTGCCGTCACGACATGTTCATGGAGGGCGAACTGGGGTCGTGACAAGTTGGTATTAGAGCTCTAGGTTCATAGGAGTCACAGATCACAAGCCGGTTTATTAGAGTCTCGTGGATCGGTACGGAGACGTCTGTACTTATCTGCGTGAGGCTATGTAACCGTTAGGATAATTCCACTTCATTTGATTTCCCTATCGTGCGAGATTTTTGGCAACCACAATCCTAAACCTCTGTCTTCTACTCTCTCACAGATGGTGAGGACACGTACTACCCGAGGTGATCAGGCACCCGCGCCCCCTGCTGCAGCTGTCGGAGGTCGGGGTCGGGGTCGGGGTAGAGTTCGAGGACGTGCACGTAGTGCAGCGAGAGCACCTGTGCGAGCTGCCGCCGAGGTACCACCAGCAGATCCAGCCGGAGTCCAGGCACCTGACACGCCTACTGCTACTACTACTCCAGCCCTTCAGGAGACTTTGGCACAGTTCATGAGTATGTACACCATTTGGCTCAGGCAGGATTGATTCCCCTTGCTGCAGCCACATCCCAGGCCGAGGGAGGAGCACAGACTCCCGCCGCCCGCACTCCTGAGCAGCGAGCGCATGTTGAGCAGGTCCCAGAGATAATTCCTGCGCCGCCTGCGGCACCAGTTCAGCCCGAGGGCATGGTAGCGGCTTCCGAGCAGGAGCAGATGAGACTAGAGAGGTTCAAGAAGTATGATCCTCCGGTGTTCTGTGGATTAGCATCAGACGATGCCTTGGGGTTTCTTGATGAATGTTACCATATTCCGTACTATGGGTATCTCTGGATCGAGCGGGGTTCCTTTCACTACTTTTCAGCTTCGAGGAGTCGCCTACGATTGGTGGCGCACCTATGAGTTAGACAGCCCAGACGAGGCAGCTTCACTGACTTGGACCCAGTTTTCAGATATGTTTCTGAGAGAGTT
>NW_017689057.1:0-511 GCF_001879085.1 Nicotiana attenuata
AGAAGAGCTTGATGGTGAGCCATGGTTCCACGATATCAAAGAATATCTTCGGATGGGAGTGTACCCAGCACAAGCTACAGGGGATCAAAAGAGAGCAATTCGATGCTTGGCAAGCGGATTTTTCTTCAGTGGAGGCGTATTGTACAAAAGAACTTCAGATCTTGGATTGTTGAGATGCATGGATGCTAAACAAGCTACAATTATCATGGCTGAGGTGCATGCGGGAGTTTGCGGGCTTAAAAATCAAAATTTCATAAACCCTAACTTAGTGCCAAAAACTGGGCACCCTGTGCGAACCGCGTTCGTTTTTGTGTGGTCCGCGGTGCCCTTGTGCGGTCCGCAGTACCATTTTGTGCGGACCGGCACTGATGAACTTCTGATGCTGAACCTCAGGCACTGCGGCCGCACTGCCATTTGTTGCGGACTGCAGTGGCCGTAGTGCGGTCGGCGACTACCATTTGTGTCGGTCCGCACTGCCAAATACAGAGAGTGGGTAGGTCTGAACCCACCT
>NW_017689057.1:5332-5887 GCF_001879085.1 Nicotiana attenuata
CCGAAAACCCTTCGTGTCTTCGAGCAAAGAGGGGCAGCTGTGAGCACGTGATTTTTGCCACGCTTAAATTACTCCTATAAATTCATTAGAATTAGGATTTTTGTTTTATTACTTGAATTTAGGGAATTAATTGCATGATATTGTGTATTGTTTGCATTTTTTGTGCATTTTAATTGATATAATTTCATAAATACAAATAGTATGAATTTTAATATTACAAAAATAAAGAAAATAACAAAAATGGTTCTTTGCATTTTACTCTTAATTTTTAAAAAATTTGTCTTAAATTTTCTTTTAAAATTAGGAATTAGTTTGATTTGGAAATTTAATTAGTGTAATTTTAGAATCCATTGGGTCTTTATTCTAAATCTCACATTTAATAAAATCAGAAAATAAAATACAAAAAAGAAAAGAAGAAAATAACAAAAGAATTTGAAAGGATTGGCCAATTTGGGCCATTTTCGTGTCAATACCCAGCCCAAGACCCCCTAAACCCGTTCCAACCCAGCCCAAAACTCACCCCTCGAACCGGTCCAGCTTCTATTACCCTCTAAA
>NW_017689058.1:0-792 GCF_001879085.1 Nicotiana attenuata
TGTTTTTGAGGTTGTGTATGTGTTCGGTTTGGAGCCCCGAGGGCTCGGGAGAGTTTCGAGTAGGTTCCGGGATGCCTTAGGCTTAAAATACCAGATGTTGCAGGTTCAGGAAAAATATTGCAGACCCTGAACCCACCAGTGCGGTTGCGGTCGCCTTTGCGCGGTTCGCGGTTGGTGCTGTGCGGCCGCGGTCGCCTTGCGCGGTCCGCAGTGGGTGCTGCGCAGCCGCGGTTGTCTTTGCGTGGTCCGCGCAGGGAACTTCAGAGATCCGCAAGTCCTCAGGTATGTCAGCGCGACCGCGGTCCTTTTTTGTGCGGTCCGCGCTGGGGACTTCAGAGGGTATAAATACACAGGATTTTCAGTTATTTCTCACTTTTCAAAAACCCAAAACATAAGAGGCGATTTCCCAAGCAATTCTTCTACTTCAAAACGATTGGTAAGTGATTTCTAACTCATTTTCTTCACTCCTTAACATCTTTTAACATGATTTCAACTTCAAATCAAAGATTTTAATGGGGAAATTTGGGTATGTTGAGTAGAGCCTAGGTTTTTCTAAAATTGGGGATTTGGACCTGAATTTGGGGTCCGATTTCAAAACAAATCATATATTTGGGTTCGTGGGGGAATGGTAACCGGATTTTGGGTCGAACCTCGGGTTTTGACCACGTTGGCCTGAGGGTCGTTTTGGTCATTTTACCTAAATTTGTGTCTTAGCTGTAAATTAAATAGTAGAATTAGTTGACTTGAGATGTATTTACGAGATGTAATTGAATGATAGATTTGGGCTATTGG
>NW_017689058.1:5233-5887 GCF_001879085.1 Nicotiana attenuata
GACACAGCCCAATTTTTGATATTGCCTACCGATTCGGGGGCTTTANTATTTGCTATTGTGATGCCTCGAGAGTTGGCCTTGGAGCGGTGTTGATGCAGGACGGAGGGTGATTGCCTACGTGTCCAGACAGTTGAAGATACATGAGAAGAACTACCCTGTCCACGATATTGAGTTAGCTGCTATTGTTCATGCCTTGAAGATTTGGCGTCATTATTTGTACGGTGTGCCTTGTGAGATCTATACTGACCACCGAAGTTTGCAGCACTTGTTCAAGCAGAAGGATCTATATTTGTGCCATAGGAGATGGTTAGAGTTGCTAAAGGACTATGACATTACTATTCTGTATCACCTGGGCAAGGCCAATGTGGTGGCGGATGCCTTGAGTCGCCGGGCAGAGAGTTTGGGGAGTTTGGCATATTTACCAGCTTCAGAGAGGCCTATGGCGATGGATGTTCAGGCCTTAGCCAGCCAGATGGTGAGATTGGATCTTTCGGAGCCTAGTCGGGTCCTAGCTTGTGTGGTTTCCCGGTCTTCCCTATTTGATCGTATCAGGGAACGACAGTATGATCACCCTCATTTGCTTGTCCTTAAGGACAAGGTCCAACGTGGTGATGCCAGAGATGTGACCATCGGAGATGACGGGGTATTGAGGAT
>NW_017689059.1:0-754 GCF_001879085.1 Nicotiana attenuata
CTTGGGATCGCAAATGCGATCCATTGGCTACGCAAATGCGAGGTGGCCCTGGTACGCAAATGCGATCGAATGTTCGCAAAAGCGAAACCTGGCCACCAGACATGGGTTCGCAAATGCGAACTAAGAATGTCGCAATTCCCAGCCCTGTTTTGTTCGCAATTGCGAACTATGGTTCGCAGTTCCCATATCCGAGGCCCAGCAAATTTTATACTTAGTCGAATTTTCATCACTTTTCACCATTCTTTCAAAACCCAAACACCATAGGCGATTTTTCAAGAGCAAACTTCATCCAAAATCATTTGTAAGTTGATTTTTACTCAATTCTTTCAACTTTTAACATCATTAAACATGTTTTCCACTTGAAATCAAGGATTTTCATGGGTGAAATTGGGGTTTTTGGATGGAACCTAGGTTTTCCATAAATTGGGGAGTTGGACCTCGATTTAAGGTCCGATTTCAAAACAAATTATATATTTGAACCCGTGGGGGAATGGGTAATGGGATTTTGGTTCGAACCTCGAGTTTTGACCACGTGGGCCCGGGGGCAATTTTGGAATTTTTGGGAAAAAACTTGGGAAACTCATTTTTATGCATTCAAATTGATTCATATAATGTTTATTAAAGTAATTGAGCAATTTGTGATTAGATTCGAGCGAATTGGAGGTGGAACCGCGAGGTAAAGCAATAGTTGAGGATTAAGTGGATTTCAAGGCTTTGAGGTAAGTGTTTGGTCTAACCCTAGCTTGAGGGAATA
>NW_017689059.1:5091-5887 GCF_001879085.1 Nicotiana attenuata
AAAATGGAAATAAAAATTGATTAAAAGACTATGGTATCGGGCTCGTATTTTGGTTCCGACGCCCGGTACAAGTCTTAAATATGTATTAAGCGCTTTCTGTAAAGTTTGGTCGAAATCGGACGTCGTTTGACGTGTTTCGGACTATAAGTTCCAAGTTTGACAGTTTATGAAGTTTAGAAGAAAAATCATGAATTTGAGGCTTGATTCAATGATTTTGATGTTATTTTGGCGATTTGATCGCACGAGCAAGTCCGTAGGATGTTTTTGAGGTTGTATGCATGTTTGGTTTGGAGCCCCGATGGCTCGGGTGAGTTTTGGATAGGCATCGGATTGCATTTCTCATGTTTTAAAAATCTGGTATGCTGGCTTCTGCAATTTTCGCAAATGCGAAGGGAAGACTCGCAATTGCGAGCTCGCAAATGCGAGCATTGCTTCGCAATTGCGAAGTCTGGGAAAATGGGGAACTGTCTCAAATACGATCAACACTTCGCAAAGGCGATGTCTGGGGAAAAGGCTTGGGATCGCAAATGCGATCCATTGGCTCGCAAATGCGAGGTGGCCCTGGTCGCAAATGCGATCGAATGTTCGCAAAAGCGAAACCTGGCCACCAAACATGGGTTCGCAAATGCGAACTAAGAATGTTGCAATTCCCAGCCCTGTTTTGTTCGCAATTGCGAACTATGGTTCGCAGTTCCCATATCCGAGGCCCAGCAAATTTTATACTTAGTCGAATTTTCATCACTTTTCACCATTCTTTCAAAACCCAAACACCATAGGCGATTTTCAAGAGCAAACT
>NW_017689060.1:0-606 GCF_001879085.1 Nicotiana attenuata
ATACAAGCGGTTTCGTCCACCGCCTGCATTATTAGACTTTGCTGCGCCGCGCCCTTGCTGAGCCTGAGAGTTATGATGGGCTGCTGAATTAGTGGACTGAGCTACATTGCCTCCATTGTTCTGCTTTGCCGATGGACAATCCCTCAAGAAGTGGCCCTGCTGACCGTACCCAAAGCAACCATTTGTGCCCAAACGACACAACCCTGGGTGCCTCTTACCACACGTGTTGCAAATAGGATGACCAGGGACTCTATAGCCCACACTAGCCTGTGACTGTGAGTCTGCTGTTCTGAAATTCTAGTTTTTCTTGTTAAACTTTGACCTCTGAACCGGTGCACTAGCTGAAGATGGAGCAGGTCCTGATTTTGATTTCCTGAAGAACTGGCGATTGCCTCCTGCTTGAGATCCCCCATGGCTGAAATTTCCTGCAGACTTAGCTCTCTTGCTGAATTCCCTCTCCTTCTCTCTCCGTAGCCGCTCTTCTTCCTTCAACCTGTCTTCGTCCTGAACAAGGCACCATCGTAGTGATGGTCATGTCATTATTCTGAGCAGCTATATTACGCATCAGCAAACGAAATCATCTGAAAGTCCCCAACACAAACCGCC
>NW_017689060.1:3272-5887 GCF_001879085.1 Nicotiana attenuata
AATCACCATTAGAACTTACCTTGGGTGGTGGAAGGACCCTTAAGGAGTTAGGTTTTTGAGAGTTCCCCTTTCTAGAGCAAGTTTTTATGTTTTGGAGCTGTGGGGGACGAAATATAGCTTTAAAATGACCCCCACGCGCGAGTTCGCGCACCTGGAGGCTTGTTCGCTCGAGAGTTCGCGCTCAACGGCAATAACACTGCCTCCCACACGCGAGTTCCCGCACCTGGAGGCTTGTTCGCGCGAGTGTTCGCGCATACACGTACTGTTCTGAAAAACGCACATAACTTTTGCACAGAGATCCGTTCGGGCTCCATAATATATCGTTGGAAAGATATTTCAAAGGCACAACTTCCATGCTTTGCGTTTTCCCCAATTCCTTACAAATTTTCACTAAAACTTGATGGAAGACAGACCTTCTGCAACTTAGTCGATTTTTGTCAAATCTTATGCACCTCTCTTTCCATTTTGATTTTTGAAATAACTATTTTACCCACAACATCCCGTTGGGACTTCTCATGTTCAAAATATAACCTTACCATTCATTTACCACATTCACACCTAAGCCGAATTTACGGGGTGTTACAATAAGAAAGTGGACCTTTATATTGATGATTAAATGCTGAAAATTTGCAACTCAATCGGAATAATGAAGCAACAATCCTTGGACTGAAACGCCGAAATCGCAAATCAAACCTCGACATAGAAGCCTCGCTTGACCGATGAAGACAAATGAATTAAATGTATAAGCTTTGTCGTGAATGAAAAACCAAAGAGCTCTAATTCTAAGTCAATCACTGATGTTTACTCAAATTTCAGAAGCAACAAATATATATGTAAACAATTCTTCAAATCATTGAGTTAGGAACTTGCATGGATAAGGAATGAGCAAAATGACTGAAAGCAACAAAGCTTCTTCAACATTATCACAGCCAATCACAACCCAAAGAGTAAAACCCAAGAATGTGAGCTTAATTCCTGTCCGTTCCTCTCTTTTGCATCTCACGATATTTTGCGTTTCCCCTTTCGGATTTGTTATCTCTGTTTCGTGTGTGTTGCGGCTAACTTAGGGTGTAGGTATTAGAGATTAGGTTCTTCTTTTATAGGGACTAGGAATTAGGTTAGGTCAAATGAGGAATGGGTATGAGCTCAATGTTTTGGGCTATTCGAAATTGGGCCTAAAAAAAGGGTTGTTGAGCCCAAATTTTATTTTTTTCACAAAATCTAAATGCAATGCATGATATTTTTGACATTTTTCATGATTTTTACAAAATTAAACGTGCACAAAATGCAAACAATTAATAAATCCTACAAAAATCCTATAAAATTGCAAACAATTTGGAAAAAAATTATTTCTTTAATTTGTAGGAGTATTTCACATAGGGCAAAAATCACATGCTCACAAAAGGAGACGCACATCCTAGTCGAGTCTTCAATTGCATCCTTCATCAATACCATATGTGATTCATAGGTCTGCTAACAACTCACAAATCTTCCTAGAGCAAACTGGGGCAAAAAAGTTTTTTTTGTTTTGTCTATTTTGCTGTAGTAGCAGGCGCCCACCTGGAGAACGAGGGAAGTCATTTCAGAAGTCAATTCAAGTTAGAAGTAGCGGAAGCTCGCCTCAAAAATGCGAGTCGACAGTCCGAGACAACCAAAAAATAAGTCTCAATCCAAAAAAAAGAGGGAAGTGAATCCAAATGTAGAAGCAGATGAATGATGTGAACTGCTCAAGACGTGGCTGAAGTCACGAGCACTGCATGTCCGGTCTTGATCCGAAGAAGCCATGGAAGAATGAACTAACACCTGCAGCTAACAAGCATCAAGATTCATATCAGAGTCCGCATGGAGAACCAACCAAGACTCAAGATCAAGCTTCAGAAGACTCATAGATAGGAATCTTGTAACTCGTAGCTGATAGGCTTAGTTAGTCTTTTAAATTTTGATTTTTGATGTAATAATAGGACCGCGGACCGGGACCTCGACAGAGCAGTACCTCGCTCGACTATCTCATTCTCTCCACACACTCCATCACCTCATTCACTTCTGAACTACACGTGGCTTGATTCCTTTATACCCAAGGATATGTAGGCAGCTCAGATACCAGGGCTTGGTCACATTCTCTTTTCTTTTAGATTTTGGTCTCTCTAAATAAGGGTTGGGTACAAAAAAAACATGTCTCGTCGTTCTTTGTCTCAAAACTCTTCGTGTTTCCAGTCAAAGAGGGGCAGCTGTAGGCATGTGAATTTTGACCTTCCCCAGAATTTTCACATTTTTAGTGTTTAGATATTAGTTTAGGTCTAACAGTACTATTTTTACTATTTTTTAACTTTTAACTTTATTTTATCTTTAAATAAAAATTACAAAAAGATATTTTCTTTTATTTAGCTAATTGACATTTTTATCTAGTTACTTTTAGTTTATCTGCTTTTCATAAAAGTCGAAAATACAAAATAGTTTCACTTTGTTTTCAGGAATATTAGTATTTTTGGTAGGAATATTATTTTAATTTTTGCGATGATTTTAATCTAATCCCATTTTTATTTTTAGGATTGATATTTGAAATATACCAAAAATATATTTGTTTTAACGGTTAGTTTTATTTTAATAGTTATTTC
>NW_017689061.1:0-1322 GCF_001879085.1 Nicotiana attenuata
CAAGTCTTAGATGACCTTATGGAACTATTCCCGGTCTCAGAATTCCGTTCGGACCTCGATATCACAAAAAATTGCTCCAAACCAAATTTAAAGAACTTCAAAATCCTTAAGGAATCAACTTTCACTATTAGGTGCTAAAACGCTACCGGGTTATCCAAAATCCGATCCGGACATACGCCCAAGTCCAAATCATCATACGAACCTGTTGGAACCGTCAAATCCCGATTCCGAGGTCGTTTACTCAAAATGTTGACCGAAGTCAAACTTGGCCCTTTAACCCAACCTTAAGGAACCAAGTGTTCTGGTTTCGATCCAAACTCTTCCAAATCCCAAATCAACCATCACCGCAAGTTATAAATAAGTAAAAGCAAGTACGGGAAGTCTTCTTTAGCAGAATGAGGTTCTAGAAAGCAAAATGACCAGTCGGGTCGTTACACATACTAAAAATAAATTTCATATAACTAATTATATAGTATACACTTATTTATAACTTATCTACAACTTTCATACATTATTTTTACCCTGTTAAAATACATCAACAACATCATACAACTTAAATATACTTTTCATCCAAATTTTATACAATATCTCTTTTGTATATTTTGTATCTGATTTGCATATATTTTATATGTGGTGTGTGTTTCTTCCTCTCTAAAATTCCAATCAAAACTTTCTTTCTTAATACATTTTTTATACATATGAGCAATTTTATGTAAAAAGATAGTATTGATAACTTAAATACAAATTTTATATAGTGATTCATATATTATACAACTATTTTCAACTTTCATACAACATTTAAATATACAAAAAATATAACTACAACAGAATATAATTTACATACAATTATACTACAACTTTACTACAATTTCGTAAGTATATTGTATGTCATGTCGTCTTCTTCTTCTTCTTCTTCTTCTTCTTCTTCTTCTTCTTCTTCTTCTTCGAGTTTCAATATGAAATTCAGCCAAACCAAGTCTAATCTTCACCGAACACCCTCAAAATTGAGGTATAAACTCCAAACAATATTTTCAATTGTTTGAAACAACACCCAATCCAAACAAATAATGGTTTCTGAAAATTCAAATTTGAAATCAAAGCTTCAAAGCTTTTTAATGGCTATCAATGGTGGAGAGTCAAACAATTAAAATCCCTTGATGAATTTCATTAAAAAATATATTCAACATAAAAGGATAAAAAATAGAGAACATTAGAGGAAGAAAAATTAGGGAAAGAACAGAGAATGAGAGACTGAGAGAGAGAGAGAGAGAGAGAGAGAGAGAGAGAGAGAGAGAGAGAGAGAGAGAGAGAGAGAGAGAGAG
>NW_017689061.1:5120-5887 GCF_001879085.1 Nicotiana attenuata
GAGAGAGAGAGAGAGAGAGAGAGAGAGAGAGAGAGAGAGAGAGAGAGAGAGAGAGAGAGAGAGAGAGAGAGAGAGAGAGAGAGAGAGAGAGAGAGAGAGAGAGAGAGAGAGAGAGAGAGAGAGAGAGAGAGAGAGAGAGAGAGAGAGAGAGAGAGAGAGAGAGAGAGAGAGAGAGAGAGAGAGAGAGAGAGAGAGAGAGAGAGAGAGAGAGAGAGAGAGAGAGAGAGAGAGAGAGAGAGAGAGAGAGAGAGAGAGAGAGAGAGAGAGAGAGAGAGAGAGAGAGAGAGAGAGCCGGAGGGAAAGAAAATAAGGATGGGAAATAATTGATTCCTTATTCAATTCCTAATATGAATTACTCATTTAATTCCTAAAATGTATATAATTGGTAATTTGTATATGTCTATGTAATTAATTTGAAACTTGAGTAGGGAAGATAATAAAGTTTCAAATACTATATAGGAAGGTATAAATCCCATAATGAATTAACTATATGTCACAGAGAGGGTAACGAGCTATATATATATGTATATTCAAGTTTTATTAATTATAGGATCTTAATGACAATGTCTTTTAAGGAACATGAAGAGATGAGTAACTTTGATCATAAGTTCAAGGTCTAACAAATAACCATATCAAATAACTTTAGTTGCCGTTCTCATCATTTGGAAATTTAATAAATTCATTCAACTTATAATCAACTTAAATAGTATTCGAGAAAGAAGGGAACTAATATTCTTCTACTATTAAAAATTATTCACATATGTCCT
>NW_017689062.1:0-930 GCF_001879085.1 Nicotiana attenuata
TTTGGGTACAATCAACATATAAGCAAATAAGGCTCAAATAAGAGGGGATTTCAACACATAAAGGTTTGAAAGTAGACAGGATTAAAAAAAAGGCAATTAGAAAAGCTGATTTTTTTGAAATAATGAATTACAATTCTAACAGAGTAGAGAATAAAAGAAAGGGGGGAGTCCTAGGTTTATTAAAAATATGGATCACCCCACACAATGTCCGGTAATCACTCCTCAACGAGGGGCTACATGTGACATTATCGCGTGGTCATTATATCCATATCTACCCTTCCCACCCCATTAAGGTATTGAAGCGTGGATTGGTCTCGATTACTTATTGCATGCTATTACCCGTCCCGTTCCTATCAGTCCCGGAGGCACTTAGGACTACTAATCCTAAAGGAAGGGATATTTAGGCTTATTTGGGGTTTCAAAGGTAAAATTCTAGGCGACATACAAAACACATTCTGCATATTTGGGAAGACATATAAACATACAAGGCTCAATTATACCTCCTTGAACAGAAAAGCACATAATAGCATGTCTTGCACATACTGGTTAAGTCTAATTAACATTAAAAATGAGGAAGCCTTAAAAGTTGAGGCAGACTGGTTTATTACATAATTCAGATAAGAAGCCCGAATCACGCCTGCCCACTGGTTGTAATTGTTAAAATAGATTCAGTTATAGTTATTACCCTAGGGCTTGCCTAAGTGTTAAGATGGGGTCCTATAGACATGATATCTACTGAATTTAGAAGGTAATAAGACATTAAACTCGAACGAATTGTTTGAAAACCCTATAGGCATGCTTGCTAAACATTGGTTAAGCGAGGGATTCAGATTATTAAAGAGAGGCTGAATTTAAACGAATTGATTACAAGTTCTGCAACTGACAGTATCTATATTACTGATTTTGTATCTAACACTGAGTGAGGCGTAA
>NW_017689062.1:5459-5887 GCF_001879085.1 Nicotiana attenuata
CTCGGAAGGCAGAATGGTAGCCTTATGCAATGCAAAATGTAGATGGAGACAGCGTTTAGTCTCGGAAGGCAGAATAGTAGCCTTATGCAATGCAAAATGCAGATGGAGACGGCGTTTAGTCTCGGAAGGCAGAATGGTAGCCTTATGCAATGCAAAAAATGCAGATGGAGACAACGTTTAGTCTCGAAAGGCAGAATGGTAGCCTTATGTAATGCAGAAATGCAGATGGAGACAGCGTTTAGTCTCGGAAGGCAGAATGGTAGCCTTATGCAAGAGATAAAATAGCAAATGACAGTAGAGTTTCTTAGCTGATAGCAGATTGCGGCAATTGTGACTTCTGGGGACATTGTGGTATTAGAGAATATCACTGGCGTGCGTGGATAGCAAATGTTGGTATTTGCACGATACGTACGGTAGGGTTATTACTT
>NW_017689063.1:0-5887 GCF_001879085.1 Nicotiana attenuata
TCTTCTGGATCTCTCATTGTCTTTCACCATAAAGGTGGATAGATATTCTTTCCTTTAAGGCTCCTTATCAAGAGGCTTATACATCTTAGTACACACATGATCTAATGAAGACCTTATATTTATTTGTCATAAGCATCATGAAAAATCGAGTTCTTCTGACTCAACCCTTCTATAGTCACATTCAATCTCTTACCACCTATCTTTTTGGATGCAGGCATCGTCGTATTATGAATAAGATAGAGTTTAGGAAATTGAGTTCTTACAACTGAGCTCTACCACACGATCTAGAGTAAGAAGAAAGAGTGACAGTCCTAAATGCCCTGTAGCCTCTTGCTTATAAGTGTGGTGCACGACAAATTCATAAACAAGACTCTACTAGACACGGCTTGTAGACTCTCTAGGACAGAACTGCTCTGATACAACTTTGTCACGACCCAAACCGATGGACAGCAACGGGCACCCGGTACCTACGTAACATATCTTTTTGTGTCATACTATCATAGATAACTGAGTCGGAAGGCTACCGTGAGATAAGTAGGGTACAGCATGTAAATCCAACCTATACATATGATGGAACAACTGACACGCGAGATCACGTAACTGCATTCACAGCTGGCGTGAAGGGCAATGATTTAACCAAGCAGGAAATCACATCAGTTTTGGTTTAAAAAAAACTTGTGAAATACTCACGAAAGGAGCATTAACATGGTATTCTCGAAAACTCTATTGATTTTTTTGCTGAGCTTGCAGATTCATTCATAAAACGCACATTCCGGAGCTCAGAAACGTGGAAAAAAAGGATGGGAAAGACGATCTTTAAAGTTAAAACAAGGTAAAACACAGANCACGTCATATTGTTTGTATGGTAAGTCTTATTGTCTATATGATTTGTATGGTGAGTCGTATTGTCTATATGGTTTGTATGGTAAGCGTTTAGAGTTGAAGTGTCTTTTATTTAGTGAAGTAAGTTGCTACCTAATAAGAATGGCTAAGAGTCATTTTCTTAAGGTGTGGCCTACTGCCACATGTGGGGTGGGGGTGGAAAATTTAAATCTTTATCCATTTATTAGGTAATTAGGTAATGTCCCGTTACCCGGTGATTAACCAATTATCCGCATAATTTAAGAATTATCTCAAATTACATAAAATGATACTCACTTTTAATACACTTTATATACTTTACTATCATGGCCATATTGTACCTTGTATGGTACTAGTCCATAAATATCGGGTATTTTAGCTCGGGCCGTATTTTGTCCCAAAATAAATCTCATTCCCGAACTTACGTCGGTTAACTTACGATGAAAGTTCAACGTACGAATATGCGGGACGTAACATCTCATTTCCGATATTATATCAATTTACTTGTGGCATACTTTCAAGTACGAAAACATGGGGTGTAACATCATTCCCCCCTTTGGAACATTCGTCCTCAAATGTTGACTGATGCACTTATCATTCTCATAACCCATAGGTCTTGTGAATACTTTAGTACTCGTCTCTCCATCTAGGCGACTGTTCTATGAATTAATCCCAAAGGCAAGGGCATTCCCTCCTTTAAGCCTCTTTCTCACACCATGACTTGTTTTCTTCTAATCTTGTAACCGTTGCTGCTTTCTATCATGCAGCCTTTACGACTCTAACTTTGTATGTGGGCCTGACTAGACTATTCTCATCTATTTCCTCCAGCTTTTAGCCAATCTCTAGGCTTTACTTTGTGAACATATACAAAATTATGTCAAGCTGTTCCTCTGGGCGTCATTAGCTTTACTACATCTAAGCAGGTCTTATCATAACATAACTCTTACTTCGGTTTATTGTTACTAAGGTCTTCTACCGAACTCCAGACTACTTTCGTTGCTTGTCCAATATGTTTAAATCTATGTCGTTTAATGCTTCCACATTGCTGTTCATCTTGAGAATGACGGCCTAATCTCATCTCATACTTTATAACTTTTATCCATCCATTGTTGATTCACCTCTATAACATACCGCTGATAACTTGAAACTTCTTACGTCATACCTTGCCACTAGGGCTTGCGTTGCATCGAGGAATATTTGAAGTGATTTTCCAGATCCACTTAGGGGTGATACTGTAATTTAATAACCGTAGTTCATAGCATCTCGATGTGATTTACTTATGTAGGTATTTTAATCCCCTACAATTCATGAAATCCTCTTCAAATCATTACTCAATCTAAGGCCCAAACGTCATCCTTTATCTATCACAATTACACCCTCATTGTACTACCAGGGCAGCGTTCCATCTCTTCTAAATGCTACTAGTCTTAGACTCCTTTGAGTTCATTCAGATTATACTGAGCTTTCTATAATTTAGAGAAACCATTAGCTCTCTTATTTTCATGATCTTAATCCCGAGGATCTATCCATTCTGGTCACCTTTTCACTCGCATTTTCTCATTCTTACTCCTGTCTTCCTAAAACTTTGTCGCTCCACCATACTTTAGCTTGCGACTTACACATATCTATTTATTGTACTCGCAACCTTCCTTAAACTTGCTTGCATCATAGATTTCCTTGTGTTATTCTGGAACATCACGCAAGACATCACATCATCTCTAACTCTTCTTTACTCTCTCGGCTAAATCTCTCGGTACCTAGAAATCATAGGCTGGAAGATATACTACTGACAACGACGCTATCATTCCTGGGTACTGAATACTCACGCTTCTAGCCTTCTATCCAAAGTATGGACTATTCACATCCTTCTGCATTTGAGTATCTCGTACGTTGTTCACCTTTACCTTACTTACCTTAAAATATCGCATCACATCTTTTATCTCTTTCATAACCTCTCTTCCATATAGGTTAATTCACATCCACAACTCTTTATTATAATATTACAATCGGGTGGTAGCTTCATACTGACTTCTTATGAGGCTGTTACTTTTCTAACTAGCTTTATCGTAGAGCCGTTATAGACTATGGTTATTGTACTATCTCTCTTGTACCTCTGATATTAAGGTTGGTCCTGCAATGTTCTCGATCACAATTTCTATAATTTTCTAGGTCCAATAATCAGGCTCCTGATTTACTTAGTTGATGCAACTCTTTAGTTTCTTCTTCCCTTTGATCAACCTTCATGTAGGCTTAAGCTATCTTTCGATATGCGGCTCAAGCTATTAGTTATTACTTTAGTACTTCATGGACTCTATAGAATATCCAAGATATAATCTCCTAACAATTCTATGCTTTGTCTATGACCTGGACTCAATTCCTTCTCTTATACTGGAATCTTCTACGGTTGTATGATTATCAACGTATATGCTGCATATATAAAATTCCGAACTCTTTAAGTGCGTTCATATCGTAACCAACTCTAGATCATTGATCGGATAATTTCTTTCATTCCATCTTCGCTTTCTTTCAACGTATGCTATTACTTTTCCTGATCTTTTTTCCTCCTTGTTACGTCCATACTTATCTTATCTTAGTGCCCACACATGCCAGAGTTTTTGTGCAACTCATATGATCTCAAATATTACTTGTAATTTTACTTCCCGTTCATTAGCCACGGTAGGTGCCACTTTCCTTTGGAGTGCTTGCAATGTTATTGTGAGATTGTTGTTACACGACCATTTCCTCTTTAGGTCGTTGTGCTTAGGTTGAAGCCTTCTTCCTTATTTCCTCAACTAGTCTTTTGTTGTAGTACTTAGGGAGAACCCTTGACTCTCGTAAAGCTGTGCGCTTATTATGGACCTTTTTGTTGTCCTTCCTTGCCTATAATCATCCGTAGTTGCTTACCTCCGTGCCCTTGTGCTTGTAAGGTTGCTTCTGAACTGATATTTTGACTGCCTTCCCAATGGCACTTTCTTTTATCCCCGTAACACTAATACGGTACCTTTAACTACCCCAACTCCTATTTGAATATATCTCAAGTATTATGATGACATTACTGCGAGGCTGAACTCTCCATGTTGGGGTTTACTACACTTATCTTGCATGATCTGCTGATTTGACTGTAATTTTTTGTCTAGTCATGACTAGGCTCTTCCTGAATCAACTACTAACTACTCGTCGGCCCATTCTCATATCCATATTCCTCGTAATCTTTCTTGGGTTATTTCCTTTGTCTAACATACCTCTTGCACTGGCTCCTTATTTATCAATAACACTCCGGGCAGGAATCCTTACTCTTGACGTCATGCTTACAGAACATTCTGGAATCACAGCATTTCTATAGGATTCGGATAAGTGCAATCTCATTCCTTTCTCATTTTTATCGCATTCTTCTTTTACCATTCCATAATTACTAGAACCGCTTAACTCTGACTTAATACCATTATCACTCCATATTCCCCCTTTGAGGGGAGTACTAAGAGCTTAAGCCACGAGGATCTACCTATAGATGTTTTACCTCTTCATCTTTGGTGTCGTTTCACAATATTAATGATCCTTACTCGCCTTGCGGCAATCCTTCTGTATCAAGGATAACAAATTCCCTTACTTGCGATTGTGACACTTAGCGCAACTGGCATATACAGTCTCTTAAGCTTAATTTTGCTCATATTGCTTGCTTTAGGAAAACGTCTCCCTGAATGACCATTCTTTGAATTTATCATGCATCTTCTTCTATTGTCCATTGTATTTTCGTCAGAACGAAATCTGAAATTCTCATGATGTCGACTATTTTCAAATCACTCAGTCCCTAATTCATGTTTAGTTTACCTTATTCACCAGTCCATACTGATTTCTATTACTCTAGGGTCTAACTTTTCCTTCTGTTAATCATGTTAGAGTCGCGAAAATATTTCTCGAAGTGAGAATATGGCTATATGGCCTATACCCTTTTGTCGTCTTAAGGCCCATCACCTCCCGTCTCTTTCTTCATTTGACTATAGATTCTGTAACACTCTACTGTTGCCATCTATGTATCACATCTCACTCATAATGTTTCATTATCCCTCTTCGTACTTCCCTGCTAATATTTTTATTTATCACTTTATCCTGAAAACTTTAACAAGACATTCTTTCGCTTTTACCTTCCCTTGCTCCATTTACTGGCTCTCCGGGTTGCCTAACATTCTCCCTCTACTAGGGATGAGATCCATACTAAGGTAATATCCTTTCCAGGCTTCCAGTGCCTATCTTGTAGTACTCATATTTAGCTGTACTATTTTAGAGCGCACCATACCCGGTGCTCACAAGGAGATCCATTACCACGTTTGCGCTATCCTTCGGAAATGTCAACTAACTCTACCAATCCATCCACCATTTTGGGTTACTCTAACCCCAGTAGGATTTTGATATCACTTCCTTTTCTTAAACCATATATTATTAGCTCCTATAAGGCATAACTGAGATCGGTGTGGCCAATTGTACATACTTCTGTTACGGTTGAAGGTTAACTTAAAAGGCTTATATTCCTCTACCTGAGTTGTAAATACTGTTAACCTTCATTAACTGGGCGCCTCATACCCTTCTTCCTCTTGCTTCTTTTGCTTCTTGAAACTTGTATTTATCTTCTGGATCTCTCATTGTCTTTCACCATAAAGGTGGATAGATATTCTTTCCTTTAAGGCTCCTTATCAAGAGGCTTATACATCTTAGTACACACATGATCTAATGAAGACCTTATATTTATTTGTCATAAGCATCATGAAAAATCGAGTTCTTCTGACTCAACCCTTCTATAGTCACATTCAATCTCTTACCACCTATCTTTTTGGATGCAGGCATCGTCGTATTATGAATAAGATATCTGTTGTTCCTCAGTAGCTCAGTGGTAGAGCGGTCGGCTGTTAACCGATTGGTCGTAGGTTCGAATCCTACTTGGGGAGATTTGATTGATTCTGAATTAAAGAATTAAGAATAAAGGGGCTCGCTTTGCCCGTTAAGAGTAGGTAACCCGTTCCCTGTCTTTGTT
>NW_017689064.1:0-863 GCF_001879085.1 Nicotiana attenuata
ACATCAGAAAGTTTAATGGGGGTGTTGGCATTGTTGGCTATCATATGTGAAGAGTGTGCATTTTGGAAAGGACCTTTAGGTTGGTTTGCGGGTGCGTGGCTGGTAGCATAGTGATTACTGGGTTTGAGGCCTTCGAGGTTCATGTTTTGGTACGCGGCCAGAAACTCCATATGAGTGCTTCAGCAGAATGATAGAGTGTAAGTATTATATCAGCCATTTGATTTGCGTAGTGGAGTTTGAGTTTAAGTGTTATTCCTGAGGTTTGGGCTAGATGCCCTCATATGTGGACCATTTCCTACTGGTGGATTGTGAAGAAACATTGAGGATGAGGTAATTAATAGCATGCATGATGGATAGGTCGCTGGGGCTTAAATATTTCAACTTTAAGACCGGCGAATTTGAAGACTTCAACTTGAAGACCGACGGACTTGAAGACTTCAATTCACCATGGAGGGTTGCCCCTTTTAAATCAAATGAGATCAAAGTTCCACAAGAGGATGACATTTCAGATTGATTTTGCATTCCTCCATACTTCACTCGGACAACAATTGGGGCAATATGTATCTTTTGAACTTATACGACTGAACTTAGAATGAAACTCTAAGCTACCTACGTACCTCGGTGAAAGGATCAAGTCATACCGTAGTTCAGACAAGGTAGATTTTTTTGTTTTTTACGTCCTAACTTTTGCCTAGGCCGCCTCTTTCGAAGTTTTCAACCTAGCGGACTTCTTTTTTTTGGGGGGGGGAGGGGGGGCGTACACAGTTTATACTCTTGCGGGCCAGGAGTGTAGCAACATGCAGTTTAGGCTCGTGCGTCAAGGAGCGTCATGACTTGCAGTTTAGGCTCGTTCGTCGAGGAGC
>NW_017689064.1:5464-5887 GCF_001879085.1 Nicotiana attenuata
TTCAACTTTAAGATCGGCGAATTTGAAGACTGAAACTTGAAGACCGACGAACTTGAAGACTTCAACTAGGGGGCTTAAATATTTCAACTTTAAGACCGGCGAATTTGAAGACTTCAACTTGAAGACCGACGGACTTGAAGACTTCAACTTGGGGGCTTAAATATTTCAACTTTAAGACCGGGGAATTTGAAGACTTCAACTTGAAGATCGACGGACATGAAGACTTCAACTTTGAGACTTGGAGGGTCTAAATATTTCAACTTGAAGATCGGCGAATTTGAAGACTGAAACTTGAAGACCGACGAACTTGAAGACTTCAACTAGGGGGCTTAAATATTTCAACTTTAAGACCGGCGAATTTGAAGACTTCAACTTGAAGACCGACGGACTTGAAGACTTCAATTCACCATGGAGGGTTGCCCC
>NW_017689065.1:2500-5886 GCF_001879085.1 Nicotiana attenuata
TTGTTACTGATTCAGCTGCCGAGCCTTCCACAGTAGCCGGTACTTCCACCGGGACAGCAACCATGCCACCTTCATCCTCCGGACCACCAGCTTCTGCTAGATTATCAGTGCCATTAACAGTGCCAGCTTCCTCTACTTATCCTCAGACCACGCTGCGAGTCTCCCAGACATTAGCAAGTCTCAACAACTGGATGCAGGCAGCTACTACAAAGTTGACTAATATATCCAGTGCTATTGCAGCACAGTCCTCGGCCCCACCAGCCCCAGCAGAGCCACAGGTACCTCCGTCAGTAGAGGAAGCATTGAAGAAGATTATGGATGACCAAAAGACTATCATGAATAAAGTGGAGGCATAAGGGAAAGTTATTGAGGATTTGGGCAAACAGGTCAAGAAGATGCGGAGATCTCAGGCATCAAAGAAGTCGGTGGATAAGCTGAGAAAAGAGATTGAGAAGATTACATCTGCTGGTGATTTACCATTGGACCTGCCCATGGAGACAACACCCCCAGCAGAACAGGCACCACCACCAGAACATGAGGCAGCAGCCGGCCAGTTTGAGGAGTCGGTTGCCACTTCCCACACTACTGAGGAGATAATCTAGATGTTCAGCAACCTAGTTGTCCCTCAGCTTGGAGATGATGAGATACAGTTAGAGATAGAGGGTGTTGAGGATCCCATGTAGACAGAGACCACATAGGGAGTTCTTTTTACTCTCTACCCTTTCCCTTTTCTTATTTTTGTTAAGCATTGAGGACAATGCTTATTTTCATTTGGGGGTGGTCTATTTTGAGTTTTTGACTTTGACATTTGACATTTGGGCTGTAATAACTCTGATACTATTTTTCTTTCATCTTTATTTTCCTTTGGTATGTATATATTCTCCCCATTTGATGTAGATATTCATTTCCCTTATGTATATATTCATTTGATTTCGGTTTGTATATTCATTTATCTCACTTTTCGTAGTTTATTTCATAGCTTCTCTAGTTTGCTTTTCCGTAGTAGTATAACTTCTTATTTACTTTAGTAGCTTCTTTTTAATTTGCTAGCTTCTTTTTATGTTTTGAGTGAACAATAATCCTTTGGTTTTCTTAATGACACGGTTCTTTCCAAAGGTGGATTATGTGTGAACCGGGTGGCTCTTCCCAACGATAGATGGTGTGACAACCTTCTTAAGGGATTGAGTCCGTTTTCTTTTATGCCTTGGTACATTTAGTAGTCATGAATAAAAGGGGTCTCAAGCATGATTCACTTGGTACCAACACATTTACCTATGATCGTATGGTTAAAACAAGTTATTGGCAGAAAATAGCTCTAGTTGTGACCCTTTTGACTCTTGTGTTGACTCAAATAGTCATCGAGTGGTTCAAATCGAGCCATTTGTGATTCTCAATCTTATCTAGGGTTATTGTGGGACCTCGACTCTGTACTCTTCAGCAATCCAGAAGCGTGAGAGGTGAGATGTTTAGTTACAAGTCCACGTACACGTGCTAATGGTCTAGAACTTGCCCCGAATGTTTGTCTAGGCGAAATCTAAGTGTAGCTTGGCTTGAGAAATGATTGTAGGCTCTCCTTGATCCAAATTGAACTTTGAAATTTTCCATAGCCTACCAATGTGATATCCCTAGTCAACCCTTTTGAGCCGAAGCCCTTTTTGTTTCAATAACCACGTTACAAGCCTTTATCCATTTTGTAATGACCCTCTCTTGGCACCTGATATTTTATTAGCATTCTTGAGAAACAATTGGCAAAAACGTAAGTTTGGGGGAGATACGAGGAGTTTGAAAGTGATAAAAGGTACAAATAAGAGAAAGAAATGAAGAAAAGGGAAGGCAAAGAAAAGAAAGAAAGAACAAAAAGAAAAATTTCAAAAAGAAAGTGAATAAAGTGAAGAGTTGAAGGGAATTCAAAAGAAAATAAGGAGGAAAGGCTGAAGCAAATAGAAAAGGAGAAAAATGAATGTCATGATCAAGAAAGAGTGATGTTACGTCTCTGTAGTTCCCCCGAGGAAGAAGAAAATGACTCAAAGATCGAGAAAGTATGAGCCGAAAAGAGATAATGGAGTGCTTAAGAAAAGATGAAACAATTCTATTCCAAAAAGTCCTACCTTGATCCAAAAGCCTTCATTACAGCCCGCCAAATCCCTACATAATTTCAAGTTGAGTGAGCTTACATTAGTGGTGATTTACATAAGGGGAAAGCTTATGGTACTTAAAGCCGGACTTGTGATGTTCTTTTGAGAGAGATGAGCGAACTTTTCAATCGTCCTTGCTTCGAGTGTTACATTCTAAAGTGAGATTTGCTAATGGAGAGTAGAGGAGGAGGAGTTTGGGACCCACTATGACCTACATGAAAGAGCGAGCTTCCTTGATGAATAGAGTCAACTCTTGATGCTCTAGTGTCATACTACAACTATTGTACTCAAATCAAATCATTGTGTTGTTGATAATTCATATGTGTTGTAGGTAATTGTTGGTCCCAATTGATGTATAATTGATTCACCTTAGGCTAGCTGAAATATCCCTTTTTCTAATGGGGATGAGAATTGCCTTACTTGCTTGAGGACAAGCAAAAGCTGAAGTTTGGGGGAGTTAATAAGTAGGAATTTTGACCGCTTATTTGCTCTCTTTTACTTGCGTTTTAGCTCAAAAATGCTTAAAGTTAATCCTGGAAACTAACGAAATGTTCTTACTTGCAGGAATTTTGGGAAATGAACCAAAGAAGTGAAAATCAACTCATAGAGGAGTCAAAAGTGAACAAGAACCAAATAAGGGCAAAAAGGCTAGCAGTGCGGCCGCAGAAGGGAGATTCTGAGAGTAGTGTTTGGGCCAACTCAAGGAGTGTGGACTGCACCAAAATTGTGCGGTCGCAAAAGGTATAGTGCGGTCGCAGTCATTATTATGCGGTCCGCAGGTTTGAAGAATCAGAGAGCTGTTTCAAATCCAAAAACAGAGAGTGTTGACCGATCACTTTTGTGCGGCCACATAATCAGAAGTGGGGCCGCACTCATTTTCATGAGGACCGCAGAAGCCCTGAAGCTCCAAGCCAAAATTCCCAAGAATGCGAACCGCACGATAATTGTGCGGCTGCAGAAGTCCATTGTGCGGACCGCACCAGAATTATACGGCCGCACAACCTTTGCAGGGGCATTTTTGTCAGATATTTTTTGCTTAGTATAAATAGAGCTTTTTGTCATTTTTAGGTCAAATTCAGTTTATAGAGGTGCACCTGAGCCGTTTTCTTTACTTCTTTGAGTAATTTGGAGGTAGAAATTCCCTCTTTAAGGATCATATAGGAAGCCGAACTCAGTGATGCAGAATGGATAAGGAGCCGCTATGAGCAACTGGCCCTTATAGACGGAAAAAGAATGAACGCAGTATGTCAC
>NW_017689066.1:0-970 GCF_001879085.1 Nicotiana attenuata
GTTCTGTTTTTGATTTAATCGTGTTTTAGTGATTTCGATATTAGGTTAATTTTTCTGTTTCGAATTTGTGTTTCAATTTTAGTATTGATATATGCTTTAATTTTTGGGTCAGTCATGTTAGTTAGTAGTTGATTTTCAGTTATTAATTTTGTTTGATTAGTGTTTCTTTGGTGACAATTAGTTAGACACTATTAATCTAGTCATTTGGATATAGCTGATTTAGACTCACTAGGTTCAACTATAGTTAAGGGTAACTGAGATAAAAGGGGGCTGGGGGGTTATAGTTCATACTAAGGTTAGTAATTTTAGGGGCAATCAGGGGTAGTTTAGGCATCCAAAATGGGTTGGTTTGTTAACGGCCAGTAATTTCAAAACAAGAACAAGGGTAGTATAGGTATTCCATAGGTAGAAAAACACCCTAGGTCCTTCTAGAAGGGGGTCTTAGTGTAAGTTTCTGCATTTTTAGAGCAGTAACTTGGGCAACAAGCCACAACTTTAGGATTAATATGCAATTTCTGAAAATAAAAAGAGGAGGAAAATGAGTAAACTTTTCCAGAACATTCTGCCCCCTTTCTTTGCCTATGAAAGGCAGCCCTAGTGCCTTGATTAACAAGTTTTTGAGCCTGAAAATTCCTTCCAAAAATTGCTCCACAAATTTCAAATCAAATTTGAATTTCAAATTCCAAAAACCTTCAAAAATCAAAAAAAGTAGAAACAACACAAAAACCCCAAAAATATACGGTTACATTATGATTCCAGATCTGAATTGCAAGTTTGATTGTTAATCCGAGTTCCTAGCATTCAACTTCAAGTAGTTTTTGGTTTTGTTCAAGCTTTTCTGGTTATCTCTAGTTGCTGGAAGTTTCAGAAGTTGTTTTTGGTTCAAATTCGAGTCTAGATTTGATTTCAAGCAAGGGCATTAGGTTCCTACTGGTTTATTTCGTCTCTGACTAATTCCTGGGTCGATTTG
>NW_017689066.1:4803-5886 GCF_001879085.1 Nicotiana attenuata
AAATCGCCTCCGCCGGCGGCGATGCTCCAATCACGCCCAAAATTTCACCATGTCATCTCCTTCATCTCCCCATCCCATATCCGTCATTATTTTCCTCCAAATCCTAACGAAACACCCCAAATACTCCAAACCCTAGGCGCCGCCGCCACCGCCCACGGCGGGGCCACCACCAAATGGCCCCAAATTTTTACCACATAACCTCCTTATCTCCCTCTTTACAAATCCATGGCCTGTTTCCTTCGAACCCTCACTCATCTCCTCGAATTTCAGATCGAAAGTCGATCAGAACCCTAATCTATAAACTTGGGGCTCTTTGAGGTCTGGGCTATAATAGCCCTTAATTATGTGTTTTCTCATGAAAACACATAATTAAGGACGAATCCTTATAAATCCAAGAAAAACTCGTCAGACTTGAATCAGTCAAATAAAGACCATACCAGCGAGTTTGTTCTTTCATTCCTTTTCGTTTGATTTTGTTTTTTATTCTGTGATGATTCTCAAATTAATTGCTTAGTTTAAGTTCTGTTTTGTTTTGCTTAATCTTGTTCTGATATTTGCTTTAACCAAATTAGTAGGTTTTCATAGTCATTTTCTTTACTTATTTTATTTTCTCTGATTCTGATGTTGTCTAAGTCAGTATTAGTTAGTCTGTTTTGATTAATCGTGTTTTAGTGATTTCGATATTAGGTTAATTTCTGTTCGAATTTGTGTTTCAATTTAGTATTGATATATGCTTTAATTTTTGGGTCAGTCATGTTAGTTAGTAGTTGATTTCAGTTATTAATTTTGTTTGATTAGTGTTTCTTTGGTGACAATTAGTTAGACACTATTAATCTAGTCATTTGGATATAGCTGATTTAAACTCGCTAGGTTCAACTATAGTTAAGGGTAACTGAGGTAAAAGGGGGCTGGGGGGTTAAGGTTCATACTAAGGTTAGTAATTTTAGGGGCAATCAGGGGTAGTTTAGGCATCCAAAATGGGCTGGTTTGTTAAGGGCCAGTAATTTCAAAACAAGAACAGGGTAGTATAGGTATTCCATAGGTAGAAAAACACCCTAGGTCCTTCTAGAAGGGGGTCTTAGT
>NW_017689067.1:0-703 GCF_001879085.1 Nicotiana attenuata
TGAAAAATTAGGATGAAGGATATACTTAGGACTATTCCTCGATCTCTTTCTTATCCTTTTCTCATGCCATACCTCTTATTTGTTCTCTCAATTTCTGCTTATCACCTCTCAGTTACTGTACTTTCTCATATCTGTACAACCTCAAAACATCACTATTTCTTATCTCCCATATTAGCCACATCTCATCCCCCACTTCCACCAGTTCAGGAGCCTAAAGAGCCAATTCTCTATGTTAAACCTTTTTCTCTTTGTATGATCTAGCCGCATTGTTCTGAAACTGCCTTCAATTATTAGTTCTTTCAAATGTTTGATAGCTTATTAGATAAGCATCAGGATGAATAACACAGTAAGAAACTCTAAACACTTTCTATCAAGTCATATCTGATGATTGGAAATGACCAATACCTTTAATAAGTTGTAGAGCAAGAACCGCGAGCAATAAAGAGAGTACAAAAGAGAACAGCAGGAAAACCTGCAGAACAAGAGGTAAAAACATAAACTACACAATGTAAAAGAGAAAAAGAAAAAACAGGAAGAAAAGACAATGAAAACAGTATCTACTGTGGCTTTTATTATTTGCCTAGTAGTTGATTAACACCTGCAACTTTTATCAATTTTCCATTAGCTAATTAAGAAAGTTGAAGATAGTACTGTCCCAATAACTTATCCAAAAAAAAAAAAAAAAAAAAAAAAAAAAAAACTA
>NW_017689067.1:5342-5886 GCF_001879085.1 Nicotiana attenuata
TATATATATATATATATATATAAAAATAAAGGAAGAAATTCTGCTTCATAAAATTCATCGATCATCATTCCATATATTTAACTTAAACTTAGTTTCATTTTTATAATTTTATCATCTCAACTTTACAAACTATCGTGCTTTCTTTTCAGTTTAACAAGAACATATAGCATTTCAAAATTTAAGAGTTTATACCCTTATTAATAAAAATAAATAATCAATATTATATGTGTTGAAAAATAAGCTCCTAAAAATAATAATATCGAGGGTAATTACAAAATTGGCGTTTATAATTTACCAACAATTGAGAATTCTTTACCCACGTTACCTTTTGCATTCCACAAATTTTGTGAAGTGGTTGATTTACTATAACTAAAAGCGGACAAAATCTTAATTAATTAGTTGACTTCAAAATCTTTTATAATAGTAAAGTTTATTAATTAATTGTGGTATGATTTCTCTCTCATTTTTCTTTTATGATCTTAAATATTTCTTAGTAAACTAATCTCATTATTGAAACCAATAAAAAACCAACATAGATCGGAAG
>NW_017689068.1:0-779 GCF_001879085.1 Nicotiana attenuata
ATCATTTTGATTTGCTAGAGACTTGAGGAAATGAGAGGTGGATGTATGAGTTTGTTGAGCCTTGGTAGGAATTCCCTTGTATGTAATTGAGCCTTATGTGTTTTTCTTGATATTTTCTTGATGATTATGGATCGGGCCGATCGCCTCGGTGATAATAGATGCATCTATGGTTCGTGCCGCTCGACCCTCGGCAGTGCACAATTTATTTTTCTGTTGGAGCGGGCCGTCGACCTCGGCATGATTGTGCATGATTTATATGCTTACAGTTAGATATGACGTGATCACTTGTTTAATATGAAAAAGGGAAAACTGGTAGTTTAATTATGTCAAGAACGTGAATATGACTCTTCTCTTAAACTTGTGTTATTAGAAATTCTTCATGCTGTATATCTCACTTTAGTATTATATTATCTTGACCTTAGTAAGTATCAAGTCGACCTCTCGTCTCTACTTCTTCGAGATTAGACGGGATACTTACTGAGTACATGTGGTTTATGTACTCATACTACGCTTCTGTACTTAAATGTACAGGATTTGAGGCAGGTGGATCTGGTCATCATCCTGGTGCGCATCAGTGAGCACGCTTGGGGACTTCTACGGTGAGCTGCTTCTCTTTCATGCAGATCCGCAGCCGAAGAAGTCCTTTCTTGTACTTTTTATTTCTGTCTATTTTGATTCAGATAGTAGGATAGTGTATTATTCTTTTGTGTATATTCTACTAGTTGCATGTAGCTTGTGACACCAGGTTCTGGCACACACAGTAGTAGACATTTATTTTT
>NW_017689068.1:5146-5886 GCF_001879085.1 Nicotiana attenuata
AGTAATCCCCACTCATTTTTAGTTCAAATACAGTAAACATTAGGTAGATTTTAACTACTTAAAAATTAGGTAAAATCAAGGGATTTGAGCTAGACCTAGGGTTTAATGAAAACTAAGGTTTTATCACATAATTTGCCATGTGGTGAACTAGAAATCATATATTTGTGATCCTTAGGTGATAGAGAACAACTTCCTTCGAAAAATCTCGGAGTCCGGGCACGTGGGCCCAGGGTCGGATTTTAGGAAACTTGTGTAAATGGTTAGGAAATTGCTTAAATAGCTAGAATTCAACCTTGTAAGCCTTTATTTACTAGTTCTTACTTCGTTTGATTAGTTTGGGATTGTCCGGCTTCGAATTAAGGACTTGGGCTCGTTCTTGGACATTGGAAGTGCACTTTGGAGCGAGGTGAGTCTCCTTTCTAACCTCGTAAGAGGGAATTTTCCCCATAGGATTATCAATGAGTAATTGTTGTTAAATGCGGGGGACTACGTACGTACTAGGTGACGAGAGTCCGTGCGTAGCTACTATAATGATAATTGTTCCGGTAGTTTAGGACCCACGTCATGTCTAATTAGGAAATATCTCTTATTTTAAATTGCCAATATGATCATTTTGATTTGCTAGAGACTTGAGGAAATGAGAGGTTCGACGTATGAGTTTGTTGAGCCTTGGTAGGAATTCCCTTGTATGTAATTGAGCCTTATGTGTTTTTCTTGATATTTTCTTGATGATTATGGAT
>NW_017689069.1:0-945 GCF_001879085.1 Nicotiana attenuata
TTTAGCTTCAAACACTATATGATCTTAGTAGAAAATCAATTAGACAAGAAAGATAAAAAGCTCTTCAAACTGACCGTGGTCGTGAATACTTATCAACCCAATTTTATGGGCTACGTGATGAAAAAGGAATAATTCATCAGTTGACTATCCCAAATACTCCACAACAAATGGTGTTGCGGAGAGAAGAAATAGAACGCTCTTAGAAATGGTTAGGTCAATGGTGGCACAAGCTAACCTCCCAATTAATTATTGGGGGTGATATGTTGCTTACTCCCACCTATGTACTTAACCGAGTGCTTGTCAGTTACTACCACTCCATATGAGTTATGGACTGGAAGACAACCCGGCCTAAGTGTATTAAGACCTTGGAGTTGTGCTGCCTATACACGTGTTTCCTCTCGCTATTATTTCACCTTAATGTTTTCTTTTGCATTACTTTTTTTGAGTCTCTTTCAGTTTAATTTTGTCAAAGCAAAGCAAAGAAAAGGCCGCAAAATTGGTTACAGTTTCCCCGTTATATGAAGCAAAACTTTCTGGGCATAAATTGTATGGGCAAAGGCATAAAGACATCTGTGATTTATTCTGATGAACAAAAGACTTGAAGGGCTAAATAATGTTTTAAGGGTCAATAAAAGTTGCTTAGTTAAAAGTTGTTTTAGGAGCAAGGTTGTTTGCACCATAAACACACAAGGTGATAGGCGCAAAGTAGTCAGGTGTTGATGTTAAGAAAGAAGATCTTCAGAAAGTAAAGACAGAACCTCCCGGCAATTTGTACGACCATCGACAGAGGCAATTTTTCTAACAAGTGTAATGGACGCAGGGTCAAGATGCCCAAGAAATCAAGGCCACAAACTGACCACCATTTTAAAACTAACGAATCTTTCTTTGTTCAGAACAGGAACAGAACAATTTTAGGAAACAGTTCATGGAAGGACGAACATCTCC
>NW_017689069.1:2941-5886 GCF_001879085.1 Nicotiana attenuata
CTAATTCTACTACGGACCTCCAAATTATATTCCGGACACACTCCAAATTCTAAAATCACCCAACGAAGCTAATCGAATCTTAAAAATTCAAATCCAAAATTCTTTTACTCATAAGTCAACTTCCGGTTGACTTTTCTAACTTAACTTTCTAATTAAGAGACTAAGTGTTCATTTCACTCCAAAACTACTCCGAACCCAAACCTACCAATTCGATACAACTCAACACAGCTGAACAACATATAAATAAGCATAGATGGGGGGAAATGTGGCTATAACTCTCAGAACGAATGATTGGGTCGTTTCAGATCTCAATTGCACTGCCCAAACAAGCCGAATGATCCGTGCTCCATTAGCACACCAACATCCAAAGAAGTATCCCCACCTTAACACAACCGAGTAAATCCCTACTACATGCACACTACATCCATCACGAATAACAAGCCCAATTAATCATATGGTTATCACTTACCCATAAACTATAATACATCATGCATCCTGAAATTTCCTTGCTTAAGTCGACCTCAAAACCAACCTCTTGCAAGTCATAACCGATCCACAAGCATGCCTCAGACCGAAGCCAACACAACACATAATCGTGCAATCAAATCGTTGATAGCAGACTCCCCCACATGGCTTGAAGCCATAGAACAAAAGATCCGATAACTCACAATACCCATACTCTATTACTGCCAAAACCCCGCACTGAGATTCAACTAAATTCTTCATAAGCTCACGCAACACAAATCATTAAATACCTTATATCATCTGCTTAGCTCGCATTAATACTTGTGACAGTCCAGCCAAATTTCCTCAAGCGATTCAAACTCAAATTGCGACACACATAACCCACTAATCGAAAGAAACTCCACATAATCGTCATAAAAATCACACGCCCTCAAAACACCCCGCAGGGGTCCTTGTGAACACATCCCGCAGTCACATCATACACATATATAGCTATCCAACCACTCACCGAGTCGTACATCCCACGTTTAAGGACACCACCGGACATATGAGTCCAACAAGCGCATGTTTACACAATTGAAACTATCGAGCCTAAGTCGCAGCCTAAACCTGGCCTCAAGTCCTCCAGACTGGCCATCACCAAAACACAAAAAATACATCTCGCTCCTCCTCCATGTAATCACAAGCTGTCGATCAACAGATGATACGGAGCGCTCACATAACATACGAGTGAGTGGAAGGAATTCAAAGAGATACGCTTTAAGCTGAATCAAGGTCGCACAATATGGAACGAAAGATGGGAAGTTTATCCTACATGTCCTATAGCCTCTCGAATATAGGTATGTACGTCATCATACTGATCCGCAAGACTCTACTCGAGACTTTCTCATGACTCGTAGAACCTATGAACCTAGAGCTCTAATACCAACTTGTCACGATCCAAAATGTAGCTAGTCGTGATGGTACCTAACCCTATCTGCTAGGTAAGCCAAATGATAGACAACACAACTCAAATAGGATAACGGGAATAAATAAATAAAATAACTGATCTTTCTATACAAAACCCCAAGGATTGGCAGTACAAGTCATGAGCTTCCAAGACTTAGAATTTACAAAGCTGGTATGAAATAAATACATCATATATTTGAAGTTACATAAACAGCTTTACAAATCTAAAGCTACCAAGAACAAGAGGCAGTTATAACTAGAACGCGGGTACATCCTCAATGCCAGCTCCGCCATACACAGCAACATTAGCTCCAAAATATGTACGCAAATGTTCAGAAGTGTAGTATGAGTACAACCGACCCCATGATCTCAATAAGCAACAAACGTAACCTTTAGGTTGAAAGCAGTGATGAGCTCGGAAAACGGTCAGAGACCAACACCAATAACCAATATTAACTCATAATAATATAATGGAGGCAGTAAAAGTAATACCTCAAAGATATTAGGCTCAACACGTTCACAGTTACGAAAAAGTAGACATGCTTCCCAAGTATAACAATCAAGTCCAGATATTTCAACTGAAAATCAACTAAACATGAGCTTATCGATAAAAATGTATTTCCAATTCACAACACCAGATAAGGACTTCCTTTTTACCAATTAGCATGAGGAATATACGTCTCTATACCACATGTCAAGCCATTAATTACCATATACCGTCTACCATGAGGAATATACATCTCTATGCCTACATATCAAATGTACATGTCAAGTAATCAGATATCTTGTCACTATCTAGCATGAGGAAGGTGCATCTCTATGCCTACATGCCAAGTAATTAGTTTCACAATGAACTCATCAAGTACACACAATCTTAGCACATTCCGGGTGTCTGGCTCAAATGCCCCAACAACATTATCATGGATCCATCAAATACTCACACTTAGCACAGTCTGGGTGTATAGCATAACTGCCCATCATCAAAGCACGTATATGAGATAATGTGCATGAGCCCACTACTGGCATGTCAGACTCCGGAGGGGCAAATCCTACACAAGCGCTAATCATAATCACTTAGCCCAATAGTTGGGCCTGGGGCATGCGTAGCCTCAAATCTGTACAGCTTAGCCCAATGTGGGGCCTAGCATAAGCGTCACCTCAATATCAATATAACCGTTGCGGCATGCAACCCAATCCAAATATCAATATAAATACGGCTTTATGGCCCACAGTAGTCATCAATCCGCTCAAGTATCAATATGCAAACATCTCATAGAAATATGATACAATTATATAACACGGAATATCATAATATGCCTTAAATACAGTCCAAACTTGTGTCACGTACAAGGACACCAATAACATGTGAGACACCATATCAAAAGTACACAGAGATAGAGACATAACATGCAAATGTAACTATCATGATTGTACAGTATGACTACGGCTAAGGCAAATAGCCTACAACAGTGGACTAAAAGTCGTACCTATCATGTCCTACAAACTATTACGGAACTAGGGTTCGTACGTAC
>NW_017689070.1:0-746 GCF_001879085.1 Nicotiana attenuata
ATCCAAAAAAAAAAATACTGTTTTATCTTTTTCATTGCTTGTTTCGAAATATTGCGTTAGGATATCAAATGAAAGTTCAAAATATGTTTTTGTGGTTTATTCTTTAGATTTCCTTCTTAAAAAAAAGAATCAAAAATATTTTTCTCTTCTAGGAGTTTTCCTTAATAGAGTATTTGTTTCAAAAGGAAAAAAACATGCTCATTAAGCTTGAGTTTAGAATAGGTCATAGAACATTAAGTCTAGAATTTTTAAAAAAAAAAAAAGGATTTGCTTCTTTTATTTCTCTTTTCTCATTAGAGTAGTCATCAAGGTAAAAGAAAAAAGAAAGAAAAAAGAGAACGTTAGTCTGTGTGCTTTATTCCGGATCTTCCAGAACTACGCAAAGATCTGATTCATGCAGGGTCATGATACGTAGGCAACCTACATAGGGTTCGATCGAATCATTTTTTTTTATTATTAAAAGAAAAAAAGGAAAAAAAAAGAGAAAAAAAGGAAAAAAGAGCAACATGAAATCATGAGATGTGAGAAATGAGAGGGAAGAAAAGAGCGATGATCACAAAGAAAAAGGGGAAGGAAAGTGAGCGAGCCAAGAAGTGCGAGGAAAGAAAAGAAAAGAGAAGATTCAAATGGACAAATTGGGATGATGCCGACTGACCTTTGTACCCTCGAAGTCATTTTAGAACCGATAACTGTGGCTAGGTGCATTGCACATAAAGTGAGATTATCTTATGTTAAATGCCCTAACG
>NW_017689070.1:5075-5886 GCF_001879085.1 Nicotiana attenuata
ATCACCCTCAAAGTTCAAGGCCACAAACCAACCACCACATTTTTAAACTGACAAGATTTTTCTTTGATTGAAACAGGGGCAGAAATTTTTCGTTGGTTTCTGAGAAACCCTCCTTAAGGAAAAAGCAAGGACCAAAACAGGTATGACTGGAAACTCTCAGGACCCTCCTGGAAAATGGGACTTAGTTTAAATTTCAAAACAATCATGAGTAGCATAATTTAGCATAAATAGGAGTATAAGTTGGTTTCAAAGTTTGCACGTTTAAGATAGGATTCAATTAGGAGTTTTCAGCACCCTCCTGGATAATGGGACATAGCTTTAAAGTTTGTTTAGATAACAAGATATAGTGGGAGTCGTACCTTCAGTAGATATAACTCAGGTTAAAACTATCTTTTAACTAGAATTTGTCAGGACTCACCTAGATAATAGGGAGTAGTTTAGACAACAAATGTAGTAGGGGTAATACCTCTAGAGGATATAACTTAGGTTCATAATTATTAGAAGTTGTCAGGACCTCCCTGGATAATAGGACTTAGCTTTCAAATTCTTATAATAGTTTGTAGAATAATTCAGTTTAACACTTACCCATGTACCCAGCTACCAAACTGGGGCAGAAAATTTTCTTGTTTTGTTTATTTTGTTGCAGTCAGGAGCCCACCTGGAGAACAAGGGAATACTTTTCAAGCTTCAGCAATCAGGAGCCCACCTGGAGAACAAGGGAAGTGCAATTCAATTTTATCTTTTGATTTTTTATATTTGATAACATACTGTACCCAATCACCAAACTGGGGCAGAAAATTTTCTTAGTTTG
>NW_017689071.1:0-5886 GCF_001879085.1 Nicotiana attenuata
TCTTGTTCCATCCCTCCTCTTTTTGTTTCTGACTTGCTCGTGTCTTTATACTTTCAGCTGGTAAACGTCCACCTCCCTTGGTTCTTTATCGAAGACTGGGTGACTCGTGTCTTACCTCATACTGTGGGGATTCGCGACTGGATGTCCTTTAACAAGCGGTTCAGTCCCAAGCCTTTGACTAGTGAGTCTGATTCCCATTTCTACGACCCTTTCGCTTTCGTTATAGCTTATCACTGTCTTGTTATCATTTTTTGTTAAACATGATTTTCATTTGCGCCAGGTCGGAGATCTTCCAAGAAGGCGAAGGCTCCGGTGCCCGCATTCCGCCAGGCAGTCGCTTGGGTTGGAATGCAATTCGTACTGGCCGAGTCTGTACGAGAAGGTCAAACTCTAGCTCCGCCGTTGGGTGATTCCGCCCCACAAGCAGCCGTCACGTCGGCTGAGACCTTCGGTAACCGCGTCCTGCACCTAATTGACGAGTCGTCGCATGACGAGGCGGAGGCGGTACCGAGGAAAAGGCGAAGGGTGGAGACTGGAAGGGTTGGTACTGCTGATACCGAGTCAGAAAGGCCCATTATTTTGGAAGCGAAGATGGCACCCTTACTAGGCATTGGGGCTGCTCCCATACCGGTTGTCGTTACGGAGGAAAGGCCGTCAGAGGTTGAAGGGACCTTCGACAGAGGGGATCCTTGACATTCCTTTTGAAGGGTATGATGACTACACGAGGCAAAATGGCTAAGTCTGGACTCTCTTCCTACTGCCCTTGCCATTACTAGGAGGTTCTGTGATGTCACAGAAGTGAATGAGCCTAAGGTTGTGTATAGGAGTGAAATGAAGCCATGCCACAAAGTCCCGTTTGAATTTGTAAACAAGTGTTTGCTGCCTAGGCATGAAAGAAGACACATTGCTAACTACATGGATTTTGTTTTGATGGAGTGTCTTGAAAGTGGGCGGCAGATCAACTGGCATGCATTTATGATCAAGCTACTTGATGGGGTTATCAATGGCTCCAAGGCCCATGCCACTCCCTATTGTTTTATTCTCACTTCTGTTCTTGCTCGTTGTAAGGTGCCACTGAAGAAGTGGGAGATGGCCACAACCGAAGACCATTTTAGAATCAATACGCTGATTACTTGTTATTATGAGGTCAATGCCATTCCAAATGAACCTGGTTAATCTAAAAAGACACCTATAATAGCAAGTTCAGAGCTCTATTGCAGGAGAGTGGGGCTAAGGATGCTGAGATAGCTAGGCTGAAGACTCGTTTGTCAGAGGTTGAATCTGAGAGAGATGCTCTTAGAACTGAGCTCACAAAGGAAAAGGAGAAGAGTGATGGCATTATTAAAGACATGCTGCACCTTCTCCAAGCCAAAACCCAACCCTCTAGTTCTTCCAAGCCTTAATTTCTTTAGCCTTCATTTCCTGAACCTTGTCTAGACCATTCAATGACCCAGATTAGGGATTTTTTTTTTCTTGTTTTGGTCATGTTTTAACTGTTTTTGTTTCTTTTTGTTGATTGTGGCTGAATCATATTCTCTATCAACGAAGTTTGATGCTTTTGCTCTTATTGACTATTTATTTTTCCTTGATAGTTTGAATATGTGTAGTTGATTATTGATGATTAATCCATGAATGCATTTGCAGTTGCCCAGTGGCCATGTGTAATTTTTTATGTCTGGGAATCACACTTTGTTTATGTAACTTTTCGATGATGCCAAAAGGGGGAAAAGATATTGTGCTTTATATTCTGAATAGTGATGTTTATAACCTAATGAACCTGGTCCTTGATGATAAGTGAAAAATTTCTAACTTGACATTGATGTTGAGCTGAGTTCTAGCAGGACCTAAGTATATGAAAAGCACAGAGTTTGTCATCATCAAAAAGGGAGAATTTGTTGGCCCAAGTAAAGGTTAGTTTTGAAGATTGACGAAGGAACTCAGACATGAACCAGGTCCCATCCTAGTAGAGCACAGATATGGACAAACTTAAGTATGTGAGACGCACGTGAAGGAGATAAACTTATCTTGAAAGAAGTAATATACCTTGATCCTGATCAAAAAGGTTGCATATTGGAGAAGGATAAGGACTCCATACTCAAAGAGAACACGGTTTACGAGAAGGAAGGAGTTAGAGGTTGAGATCAACTAGAACTCTTCCACCAAGAAAGAGTAGCATCAGAATTCTACTCAATCTCTACTTACTAACTCTATAAATATCAGTGTTCTTTTTTACATGCAACACATATAAGCAAAAGTTAAACATGAATTAAGAGCAAAATAGCAAGCAATTTGTGTGTGATTCAAGCGTGCAAACCTGAAGCTACTTGAACCAGATAGAAGAACCAGTTCCAAGTGTCTGTCTTTTATTCTAGTTCAATTATAGTAGGTATTTTCATATTGTACCTTTCAGCTTTATCTAGAAGCAATTATATTAGGTACTCGTAGTTTTTCAAGTTACAGTTAACTTGAAGTTGTCACAACAGTTGAGGCTATGTGCTACAACGGGATTAGAGTTAATCCTAGGTCTACAAAAGTGTTTTTGTAAGTGCCATTTTTGGCTCAGTGATTTAGTGGAGAGTTTGGGAAAGCCCTACTGGGAAGTAGGTCGTGGTTTTTTCACCTTTTGAGCCAGGTGTTTTCCACGTAAAGTCTTTGTGTTCTTTAATTTTTGTACTTATTATTCTGCAACAGTAGTAGTTGGAACACATAGAAGAACCAGGTCCTTCCATAATTAGGTTTAGCGAAAAATTGGACACCACACAAATCACCCCCTCTCCTTGTGTGGTATTGAAGTATAAAACATCAGTTTACCCATCTCCAGTTGAGGTTTGTGCTGCTAAATCCTCTACTGAATTCTGTAATTGCTATTTTTTGTCTGTAACGTCATTCTTTATGCTTGAATCCTCCACTAAATTGATACTTCTAGAGGCTTGCTGATCATCACGAATTTGTCTAATTCCCCATTGTGAAGGGAACTTAATAACCTGATGTAAAGTAAACAGAACAACATCCATCTCATGAATCCAAGGTCTGCCGAGAATCATATTATACTCCATGTCCGTATCTATCACTTGAAATTTTGTATCTTTAACTACTCTTTATGCGAATATAGTGAGCACTATCTCCCCCTTTGTAACAACGCTTGAGTTGATCCAGAAAAGGTATATGCTTTGGGTACCAATTTATCATTGGCTTGCATCTCGTTTACCACTCTTAAAAGAATGATATTTACAGAGCTACCTGGATCTATCAAAACTCATTTCACATTAGTATCATGTACATGTAAAGATATTTCCAGTGCATCCGGCTTGATCTCATTTCTTTTGGCACCGCACCTTATCTCCCAGACTTCATAAAACAGCTACTAGCTCAGAAGTGCTAACATTGAAACTGTAATCACCAATCTTTGCCTTGGTATTACTATCCCGCGCATCTCACTCCTTTCCAAACCTAGATGATGAGCTTGCATCTCCGTCTCTTGATCTAGAACCGTATCTCCGGTTTTTTTTTATTAGAACGTGAGCCTCATCCTGCTGGTCCCATGTAACGCTCGTACCTGTTCTTACCAGATCTTTTTTCCATTTCTGGTCGCCTCAAGCTTGTTCTTTCATCTCCCCGCGACTGAGTGATAGTATCTTCTTCTATCCACAACTTTGTGCTATACATGTTGTAAACATCATTCCAAATTGTAGCAAGGATTTCTCGTAAGCTTTCTTTGAGTCTCCTTATGGCTTCTGAAATTTTTTTATTTAGATTACTTGCAAACGCCATAGCTGCCCAATTATCAGGTACACATGGTAATATCATCCTTTCACGTTGGAATCTATCCACAAATTCCCTGAGTAGCTCTGTATCTCCTTGTTTTATTTTGAAGATGTCTTCCATCATCTTTTCAACTTTTTGAGCTCCCGAGTGTGCTTTTATAAATGAATTTGCAAGCTCCGCAAAACAATCAATAGAATTTTCTGGTAAAAGAGAATACCATGTTAGTGCTCCTTTTTTGAGTGTTTCACCAAATTTTTTGACCAGCACCGACTCAATTTCTTGCTTGGTCAAGTCGTGGCCTTTCACACCAGTTGTAAATGCAGTTACATGATCTCGTGGGTCGGTTGTCCTATCATACTTTGGAATATCGGGCATCTTAAACTTTTTCGAAATCGGCAAGGGAGCGACACTTGGGTTCCAGGGCTGTTGAGAACATTAATCAATATCCACTCCTTTAATCACAGATGGCACACCAGGAATTTGCTTTATGCAATCGTTTTGCTCCTTGAGCTGTTTATGCAAAGTTAGTACTAAACTTTCTAAATCAGAATTATTTGGGGGTACCTGACTTTCCATCGCGAGATTCGCTGGGAGTTCCTCCACTGCCTGAATTAGCAACTCATGAGCGTGGGTTCTCTATGGTTGCGGTATTGTTTGGAGTTGGAGTTGGTGGTACAGTTGGTAATCCACTAACGAAAGCTTGAAGATCATTGTTGACATGTTCCGCAATTAGTTGTTTCAATGCATCTTCAGTTGATTGATCATCCCCTTGTTGATTATTCACATGTGACGTTGATCTTTTAGGTGACCCATCTCGGGAGTGTTGAGGAAAATTTTGGGGTGAAGGGATTGGAGTTTCATCTTCTTATTGATTTTGCTGGTTCAGATGGTTTTATTGGTTGTTGTCGTTGGCAGTCGACATGATTGTTTGGTAGAAAGATGAATTTAAAAAATGAAAAGATTATCAGAATCCCGGCAGCGGAACAAATTTTTTTTATTAAAAAGTATGTATTTTGGTCAAAGCCTATTTTTAGAAGAACTCGGATTACTGATAACCAAGAAATTTCATACTTTCTCAATTATATGATAGGAAAAGATAAAAGTAAGTAAAGAAATAATTGATTGCAAAGTCAAAAAAGTAAAGTGAATATATTCCAATATATTCTCAGATGATCCTTACAAATGAAATTCTCTTCCCTTTTATAGGGTTTACAAATATAATGTTCCCTCCCTTTTATGGCCGAATCATTATGACATTAATGACACTAATGATCCCTTATAATTGACAATCGTAACAGTTTGTAGAGATTTTGTAACGATTTCAATTCTTATTCCTCATTAATTAGAGGTTCGTGAATATTCCCCTTCTTACTGCTTGATTCATTCAACCCCTATTTACTGAATGATTTAGACTCGAGCAACAGCATCCNGGCCAGTTTCGAGGTGGAGAGTACCTCGTTCCGGCATCGAGCAGGGTTTTGCTAATGCAATAGATTGGAGATTGCGTACCTTGTTTTCACGGACCAAGACTGCGCTTACTGCGACGTCAGATACGGCCAGGTAGATTAAGAGGCGTTCACCTAGTTTTGCCTTGGCGAGTAATAGGGGCGAGGACAAGTATGCCTTTAGCTCTCTTAGGGAGTTGACGCATTCGGAATTCCACTAAAAACATGCACACAAATGTAATAATATCATATAAACTTGCTACCTCAAATCCTCAAAATAACATCAAATAACAAGAATCGATCATCAAAACTCATGATTTCAACTTGAAAACTCATTTTCATAATTTTCCGTATAACGTGTCAAAATGCGCTCAGGTCACTCTAGACCCCAAAGAAAAGAGCGTACAAGTCCAAACACATCATACGAACATACCGTAATCATCAAAATACCGATCCGAGGTCGTTTACCAAGTATATTCACCGTGGTTAACTCAAGTTCCATTTTAAACCAAAATTTACTTTTTCTTCAAAATTTTACGTAAAAACTTTTCGGAAAAAAGACATGGACCTCGCACGCAAATAAAAAAAATATCAAATGAAGCTAATGGAGGTCTCGGAACTCAAAAATAAAGGCTAATGCTTAAAACAACCTATCGAATCGTCACAATTCATGACT
>NW_017689072.1:0-753 GCF_001879085.1 Nicotiana attenuata
GCATATCTATGCATATATAAGTATTTCCAAACATTTTATTATTTTTTCCTTAATTTTTAAAAGATTTTTAAATTAATTTATTGCCCTATTTTATCCACTAAAGCCCAATAATTATTCCCAAAATTATCATTTTAGTGATTCATTTATTGAACTCTCATATTTACACTAAACATAGCTAAGATAATTTTTGCATATTTTTACAAATTTATTTAGTATTTTTAAGGCTAAATTGCATATAATTGCAATATTAGCCTCTTTTAGATCTAATTACGCTTATGTCTATAAAAATTAGGTCCAATATTTTTAGTTTGATAATTATGTATTATTAATCATTTTAGTACCTTTAAATTTATTTCCAGATATTACTTTACTATTTTTATAAAATAAATAAGGGAAATGTGGCTATTTAAAATATAGCCCAATTGTGTTTAAATTGTGGCCTGCATGGAACCCCACTTTTAAACCCAATTACCCTGACCCAATCCCCATCTGAACCGACCCAACCCAACCCCGCTAAACCGCTCCACGTACCCGATCAATCCAGGCCGTTGATCAAACTGATCAACGACCACCAAACCCCCGTTTCCCATAACTTAATCCCCAAACAACGCCTAAACCCCTACTCAACTTTCTACTCACTTCAGCCGCCTCCTAATCCCCAATTCTACTCTCAAACTCTCTCTCAAACGTCTACGCTGACCACCCTACAACCCACCACCTAAAACTCGCCCCAAAACTCAACTTGGACCTTAC
>NW_017689072.1:4952-5886 GCF_001879085.1 Nicotiana attenuata
GTTCATCCATCTTATGCGGATTACCTGAAAACCGGTGACACAAGTTGTGGTACTGCAGATAATTAGTCTACTGGTAAAGGTAGAAACCCGTAAATCTCCTTAAACAGTTTTTACTGTTAAATACTTCAATTACCATAATATCCAATTCTATAAGGATATTAACTTTAACCTACAGTTTTAAGGTATCATTGTTGCCAAAGTTTGGGATGAAGAAGATTATTCTACCCTTAACTAAAGCCTAATAGTTTTGAGGTTCGAGCCCTGGGACAGAAAAAGTATTTTGATAAAAATATTTTTTCTTTTAAGGTATTCGATGTGAATCTGAACTAATCAACGCCTAGAACAACTACATATCGCATATTAAGTGGGAAACAAAAAAGGTTAATATTAAAAGTTAAAGTATATATTATAGCTACCAACTGATATGTCCTTAAACGTGTTACCAATAAACAACTGGGCTGTGGGTGGGCTTTATGCGCGTGGGGTCTTGTACCGGGAAGAGTCCGGAACCGAAATGTTGTCTTTTTTGACTCAAAATACATAAATAGGTGGGGAAAAAACTTAGTGACCAAAATATATAAAATGCAGTTTTGAACCACGTTTTACGTTAACGTCCGTTTGGGACGTTAAGGTAAAACGCGTTTCAAAACTGCATTTTATTAAAATGCCTTTTGTAACCACGTTTTACCTGTTTTGTGGGCCCACCAATAACACTTCTGTGCTTAACTGACATAACAATAATTCAAATGTGTAAAACGCCCTTTTAAACTGCATTTTACTTCCAAAAAATTTGAACCCCCCCCCCCCAGGATTGGGCATTGCCTTATTTGAAGGTGTTAAGGGTTTTGGAAAAAATCATTCAGAAATACTCCAACTTCGTGATAAATTTTTCTTCTTGTTAAATTCTCAAGCTTTTTACATAATGTCGAAGAGC
>NW_017689073.1:0-803 GCF_001879085.1 Nicotiana attenuata
TATTGGTCTAGACCTGGCGTTACCCGAGCGGACAACTCGAGCCGACGGGGGAGGCAGCGTACCGAGGATACAGAAGACTTCGCATGCTTAGCAACTTATCCAAACCTCGTTCTAAATGGAAAAGACTCTAAACAGAAGAGAAGCTACACGAAGTGCACCCTTCTCCATGATGTAGAAGACTCAGAGAGAGGAAGGGATTCGCAGCAGTTTATATATACAATTCACCAAATATCAAAGCGGTAAAGCATTTAGCACATTAAGCCCAAACATGTAACAAAATCAGATAAAGCCAAATATAACAATTTAACTGAGCTCGCGCCAGAGCTGTCACACCTCTTTTTTACCTACACCCCGGAAGGGTAGTATAAGGGAGTTATTTCCAACTTGAAGTGACAATCGAAACGGGATTTATTTATTTATTAAAATATTCAGAGTCGCCAATTGGGATAATTTATGGTGTCTCAAGTCACCGGTTTAGAATCCCGAATCGAGGAAAGATTTGACTCTGTATTACAGTCTGCGAACACAGAAATCCGGGTAAGGAATTCTGTTAACCCGGGAGAAGGTGTTAGGCACTCCCGAATTCCGTGGTTCTAGCACGGTCGCTTTGATAGTACTTGGCTTATTAAATTGTCTAATTCCTGATTTTAGAACCTATGTGTTTTTACCTCTTTCAACGCTTTTAATTAAGAAAATTATCTTGAAACGGGTTACGCGTACGTATACCCATTTGTTTGGCGCGTCAAAAATCATGTCACGCGAACGTGTCCACAATTAATAACGCTTTATTAATATTAAGAAAA
>NW_017689073.1:5592-5886 GCF_001879085.1 Nicotiana attenuata
TCTGAATCCGAAGAATATATCACCAATATCCCACTAAGCTTGTACGGATCAGACTTGTAAGAAAGTTAAGAACAAAATTTCCTATAATCTCTGTCATCATAGAGTCTTATGATCCCCGTTTTATGGGAACTGCCATGACCAACGAAAAATATTCCATCACCATCAACCTTGTCACTCCCAATTAAACTCCTTTTGCTCTTGGAAATTGATGTATAGAATTCCTCTATTACCTCTTCTTTTATCTACTTAGGAAAGGGATTGGAGCCCTAATGTTGGTAAAAGGCGACTAGGGAA
>NW_017689074.1:0-5886 GCF_001879085.1 Nicotiana attenuata
TCAATTTAACTCTAATTAAGTTTTCTCTATTTTCTAATTGTTTTGAGCGCCAATCCTCTCCTTTATAAGTATAGATTTATACAACCCTAAGGGGTCTTTTGGTTCGCAAAAAGTTATACTGGGATTAAAATGCAATCTTTATTAGACATACTTTCAATTGATAATATTTGTTTCGAATTAAAAATAGAATATATGGAGTTTAATATAAACAACATGCTTGATTTTTTCATATATAAACTTGGACAAAATTTTATTTTCAACTTTAACCTTAGTCTTCTTAAAGGATTTGGAAATAAGCACTTTGGAGAAGGATATTTTGGTCATTTGATTATTTTATCCTAGGATAGCTAATTCTCAAATTATTATCCCACATTGAATGTAGAATAAAATAATAGCTAAGTAAGATTGTGGTATAACTATTCTCGCAATTTCTTATACTGAAATATCCAACCAAACATAAAATTGAATAATCTCATATTTTTGTCAAATTTAAATATTTTCTTAGTTATTTTTTTCTAATTATTGAGTGTAATTTTCAGAATATTATCCATAAATTCAATGAAGAAAATACTTAATTATTTATTCTAATAATGAGTGTAATTTTTAAATATTATATCAAAAATAATAAAGAAAAAATATTATTTGAGTACGGAAGGAATTCAAATATAAGTGTATTATCTATTTATTTATACTACTTTTAAATGCTAGAAAAAAACTATAAAATCAAAATATGTGTACTTCACTTCAAAGTTACACCATTATCGTCGGAAACTAAAATTTTCACCATCCAAGACAATTTTANGGTTGGGCTTTTTGACCGGTTTTGGGCTTTTGATTAAAGATTCGACCTTTTTCAATTAGGATTGGTTCCTTTAGCATTGTTTGATATAGTTGAGTTATTTTTGGTTAGTTTTGAGCCGTTCGGAGGTCGGAACGCGCAAGATGGCATTTTTGGAGCATCGCTTGGCTTGCTCGGTATTGGAATTGGCTTGTTCGAGGTAAGTAACTCTTCTAAACTTAGTACTGAGGGTATGAAACCCTGAATTATGTGTTATGTGATTGGTGTTGAGGTGATGCACATGCTAGGTGAAGGGCGTGGTGGGCGTGCACTGTGTGAATTGTGACTCCGTTATTATGTGGTACTGTGTAGTTACCTGAACATATCTGTAACCATGAAATCTCTACGTACTTGAGCTATTGAGCTATGATACATGTTAGAAACCATGTCTAGGCTACATGCTTATCCTATTGGGATCCGTAGTGATCATTTCTTTCTGTCATCTCACTGATTTTATTACTTAGTCATATTCATGCATTCATATCATATCTGTCTCAGTTAGCACTTATTGATGCATCATATCATAGTTGTCGGGCTAGTTTCATGACATTGTGAGCCCGTGAGTGAGACTGGAGAGATTGATGACTGAGTGAGGCCAAGGGCCTGAGTGAGACTGATATTATGAGATCGGGCTGCACGACACAACATGTCATATTGATTACATTTTATGGGATCGGGCTGCACGCCGCAGTGTTATAGTGCTTGGGCTGAAGGAGCCCCTCCGGAGTCTGCACACTCCCATGAGCGCAGCCGACTATGTATATATGTATATGGATCGGGTTGCACGCCGCAACGAGCCTTATGAATATATGTATATGGATCGGGTTGCATACCGCAACGAGCCTTGTGGCTATATGTATATGAATCGGGTTGCATGCCGCAATGAGCCTTATGGCTATATATAAGTGGATCGGGTTGCACGTCGCAACGAGTATTGTACAGTGTTGAGTGATTGAGTGTGCTGAGTATTGAATAAGGTAAGAGATAATGCGTGACAGTGAGGTTGAGTACTCTGATAGTGTGAGTAGATGAGTTTATCACTGAGAGGCATTGCATTTGTGATGCATACTTGAGATACATGCGTAGAGATGCATTTCCTTCTGCTTCCCAGTTTTGGGACATTTATGGTTTTACCTGTATCCTGACGTGTAGGCATAGAGACGTACGTTCCTCGTGCTATCTGAAAATGAAACATTTACCTAATGAAAGGTTTTTGGAAAAAAAATTCAGTTTTCAAACTCACTCATATTTTTTACGATTTCGGTAAAGGATTTGGGTTTTCACTGATATACTTGAAAAGCGGAATTATTTTTGGGAATTATGAATAAGCTGAGTATTTTGAATTCCGAGTTATTTATTTTATTACTTGCTTTACGTTGTTATGATCTGCTGTTGGTTATTGGTGTTGGACCCTACCTATATTCCAGCTCGTCACTACTTTCAACCTAAGGTTAGGTTTGTTACTTACTAGTACATGGGGTCGGTTGTAATGATACTACACTTCTGCATATTGTGTGCAGATGTTGGCTGATGTTGTTGCTGTGTTCGATGGTTGTTGGATTTGAAGGTATGCTTGCGTCCCTGTTGTAGCTGCCTCTTTTTCATGGTAGCCTTAGATTTATAAAACTCTATTTATGTACTTTCCAAACAAAAGATATATTTACTTCATATCAGCTTTGTAAACTCTATTCTTAGAAGTTCATGATTTGTACTCCCTGGGAAATGTATAAGTTTTTGATAATTTCTTCCATTGAATTGTTTTATTAATTTAATTAAAAATAGATAATTGTTAATTGGCTAACCTAGAGGGTTGGGTTAGGTGCCATCACGACTAGTGGATTTTGGATCGTGACACTGGTAGGGAGTTGCATAGACTGACGAAGCATCAATATTGTTACCTTTTCCATCATCTTATTCTACATTTTCAGTTGTGTTTTCAACATAACTACTGCTAGGGTTAGGACTAAACACAGACGGAGAACCAGAAAATAATGAAAAACTAGGACCGGACATGGATGAGGTAACGAATTCAGTAGCTACTTGGGTTGAAGAGTGATGTTGTCCAAGGCGCCACCATCTACGCGCACAATGCTTTTGACCCATAGTGAAAACAACAACCCATAGACATTGATTCACAAAAGTACAAAGAAAAACACAAAAATTCTATGATTTTGAAAACCCACTTCCACTAAAATTTACTTTCAGAAGCAAAAATTACTATTAGACGAAGAGATAGAACAGAATCTGAAGAAAAAATTAAAAACTCGAAACTGGGTGAAATATGGGTTCTCATGGTTTAACTATGGAGATTTGGAAACTGTCTGTTCTCTAGTGTTAAAGGACGAAGACAAAATAAATGAGGCGTTATGGGATCCGCTAATTGCGTGGGTTGCTGGGTGAAATAGCTTGAGCCGGGTGAAATAGGTGGGCCGCGTAAATAGTCTGGGCCATATGGGTAGGAACAGTAAATAGTATGGGCATGAGTATTAAAAGGTAAATAGTTTGAGCTTAATAGGTATAAAGTGAGATTTTCTCAATAATATTAAGCATGCTTGTTCTAGTTTTTTCAAAATAAGGTAAGTTACACATTTGGCCGGTCAGCCAGAAATAATCATTGGAAAAATGACACTGTATAGCCGCTATAAAAATAATAGCCGAAAAATGTATAAAATTTATATATTTTTTGTGTATATATACATTCTGTATGTTATATATAAAACTTATAAAAAATTTATACACTTTTCCGGCTACCAGATGTAAATAGTTTCTGATGCGGGCTTAAAGTGATAATATCCCAAAATAATTACATCCGCTAGTTAGTATATATATATATATATATACCGAGTATAACAATAACATACCGAGTATAATTTCACAAGTGGGGTCTGGGGAGGATAATGTGAGTAGAGACCTCACTCATACCTGACGAGGTAGAGAGACTGTTTCCGAAGGTATATTATATATAAATATAAGAAAATATATATTTTACCAACTATTATTTTTTGGAGCGACTATGCTGTGTAATTTTCCCGCCATAATTTAGTCAAAAGTTTTCTTCACCTCAAAGTATCATACACCATCACTGACATGCATCAATTCGTGTTAGCCCAATAAGCACATGCAGTCGTCAATCCAATAAATACATGACACATGTCTTCACAAACATGATTATTACTAAATTATAATTAATTAATGGCAAAATACATAATATCAACCTTGTAGCGAAATTTTCGTTACACATCTCTCCTTCACGGGAAACCTTTTACACACTCAACCTTTCAAAAGTGTGTCTAAAACACACTACTTTTGACCAGATAGCACTTGCGTGTTTACACACAAAAAAGCGCGTGCAGCCCGTAAAAAATCCTATTTTTTGTCTCCCCTCCCCACAAGACCCCCCCTCATCTTCTTCCCCAAATAGAATTTTTGAAAGAACATATAATTATAGATCTAAAATTGAGCGGTTTTGTTGGTTTACTATCCAAATATTTTGAAAATCATTTACTTGTGATAGATTTAAAAGCTTTAACAATAGTATTGAAGATTTGGTAAAAAAATCTAGAATCCACCATTGTTGGGGTATCGAAAAAAGTTTGAAAATTCAATTGGGTCTTGTTGATTATAAGGTTGTTGTATCAATTTGTTGCTCGATTATTTTCGGCTAGTTGTTTAGATAGTGTGGTTGAATTTTAGTGTTGTTGAAAACTTTCTCACAAACAATTATGATGGCAGCTAGGGTTGCTTATCGGGCGGATCGGGCGGTTATTTACTCTTAACGGTTTGGCTTATCGGTTATTGACTTTTAAATTTATTAATTCGCTAGCAACTCGATAAGATATCGGGCGGATTGGTATCGGTTTAGCTATTATTGGGCGGTTTATCGGCCTAGTTGGATCTGTATTGCAGAGGTCTATTTTGGTCCTTCGTGTTACACGGTTACTAGTAAATACCAGCAAAAAGCAAGTTTACTTTGCATGTATTCCCACCATTTTTCACTGCTACCTTCAATGGTCGTAAAACACAAGCTATTTGCTTGTTACTATCTTCTTTTGGCCAACAATCTGGTCCATCTGGTGGCATTAGGATCTCATTTACCTATATATTTATAACAAGCAAAGAAGGAGATTGTTGGCATGTTATAGGTTTGAGCAATAGAAAAAAATGGAAGTTCTTCAATAGTGGATAAGTGAAACTGTGCAAGGGTATTTAATATATATATATATATATACTAGTCTTAGGGTACGCGCTTTGCGCGTGTACCCCATATCAATGAATATATAACTTTTAAAAAATCACATAAATAATAGAGTATTTAAATTGTATCTTTTGGTTATAAAACAAAAAGTAAATTTCTTGAAAACGATAAATATTGATCCCATTTAGCTAACTCAAGAAAGGAAGAAATTCATTTATATAAAAATCCTTAAATGCTTTATTCTTATTTCTTAAGACTTGTGTGAGAATATCTTATGAAATTTGTTGTTATTTCTGTGACCTAATACTAAAAACAAGCAAGTAATGTATAAATATTATTACCAATATTTTTTAAAGATTTTTCAAATAAAATTTATTTAAAAATTATTATTTTTTTATCTTTTTAGAGATTTTGCAATGAAGAGATTGTCCCTATAGCTCAAGAAAAATTAGTAATTATAGTGTACAATCTAAAAATAACTAATAATGACTTAATATTTTCATTAAATAAAAACATCAAGAGTTGTCATTTATTGGAATAAATAAATAAAATAATTAATAAATTCCTTTGAAATTTATCTTCTACTATCTTATGCTTATTGTTTCAAGTTTGCATTTTTATTAATTTAACTCTAATTAAGTTTTCTCTATTTTCTAATTGTTTTGAGCGCCTATCCTCTCCTTTATAAAAATAGATTTATACAACCCTAAGGGGTCTTTTGGTTCGCAAAAAGTTATACTGGGATTATAATGCGAAAAGTATAATAAGGAGATTAAATAATAACTAAAATATTTATTAGACATACTTTCAATTGATAATATATTTGGTTCATTGAATTAAAATTAGAATATAT
>NW_017689075.1:0-671 GCF_001879085.1 Nicotiana attenuata
CATGTCGTATTTAGCTGGCTATCAAGAAGCTAATTAGACTGATATAAGACTGGCTATTAGATATACCATATCTAAGCAACTAACCTAACTAATAAGATAAATTAAATATACGTTATTTGTGTAATCATGTAATATATTTTTTTTATATATTACATGCTTTTTTCCTTTAATAACAACGGATGCTTTACATCCTTAGGAACTAAGAGACCTACTCATGATAATGAAGTGTTACTTTTCAATGGAAAAAGTCACAACAATTAAGCATCCGTTGGATCATGAAAGAACATAACCATTCCAAAAAGATAACTGCTACTGTATTAGCATTTTCATAAGTTTAATCAATCAAACCAGTTTAGGAATATGCTAACCACCACAGCAATTAGTTTGCAAATTTCAGAAATAGAAAAGTGGAGAAAATTGTGCATAAGGAAAGGTAAAGCTGGATTTAATCCTTGCTATAGCGTAAGTTTTTCATGTTAGTTTCAGCTGATAGGTGGCTGGTCACTTAAACCACCACCTAGAGCTAGAGCCTAAAAACTATATGCACAAACTTATCTAACTTAAAACTAAAGGAGATTTGAGTTGATTTAGCACGATTATAGCCATGTCTGTAAACCTCCATTATGACGGTATTAGGGCTCATATATTACTATGTAATCTAATGTAATATA
>NW_017689075.1:4914-5885 GCF_001879085.1 Nicotiana attenuata
CAGAGGTTCCTTCTATTGACTCTGTTCCTATTGTTCGGGAGTTCCCCGAGGTTTTCCCTTCAGACCTACCGGGTATGCCGCCCGACAGGGATATTGATTTCTGTATTGATCTGGCCCCAGGCACGCAGCCCATTTCTATTCCGCCGTATCGCATGGCCCCGCCAGAGTTGAAGGAGTTAAAGGACTAGTTGCAAGATTTGCTAGAGAAGGGTTTTATCAGGCCTAGTGTTTCTCCTTGGGGTGCGCCAGTGTTATTTGTGAAGAAAAAGGATGGATCGATGAGGATGTGCATTGATTACCGGCAATTGAACAAAGTGACGATTAAGAACAAGTATCCACTACCGAGGATTGATGATTTGTTTGACCAGCTTCAGGGTGCGAAGGTGTTTTCAAAGATAGACTTGAGATCTGGCTACCATCAGCTGAGGATTAGGGCGTCTGATGTCCCTAAGACAGCATTCCGCACTCGGTATGGGCATTATGAGTTCCTGGTCATGTCGTTTGGGTTGACCAATGCCCCAGCCGCATTTATGGAGTTGATGAACCGGGTATTCAGGCCGTACTTGGACCTGTTCGTGGTAGTCTTTATTGATGATATTCTGGTATACTCTCGCAGCCAGGAGGAGCACGAGCAGCACCTCAGAGTGGTTCTTCAGACTCTGAAGGATAGTCAGTGATATGCTAAGTTCTCGAAGTGTGAGTTCTGGTTGAGTTCGGTTGCATTTCTGGGTCATGTCGTATTAGCAGAGGGTATTCAGGTGGACCCGAAGAAGATTGAGGCAGTCAAGAACTGGCCTCGACCAGCGTCAACTACTGAGATTCGGAGTTTCTTGGGGTTAGCAGGTTATTACCGTCGGTTCATGGAGGGATTTTCATCCATAGCAGCCCCGATGACCAGATTGACCCAGAAGGGTGCCCAGTTCAGATGGTCAGACGAGTGTGAGGCGAGCTTTCAGAAGCTCAAGACAGAT
>NW_017689076.1:0-641 GCF_001879085.1 Nicotiana attenuata
TTTTTTTGACTTTTTTTAAGTACGATTGGTTGCAAAGAGGGTAAGAGTAAAGAAATATAAACAGAGCTTCGAAAGGGACTAACGTAGGGTTCGACCGAGTGTTTGGGTAGGCGAGAATGATAGCCTTTCGTCATCCCAACCTGAGAATGCTAAGTATAAAAATGCCCCAACAAAGGCATGTCAGACATAATATCTCTTGACCGCATCTGCGTTGACAGATATATCAGTCACCTTTCCTTCTATAGCTGCCAAGTGTAGAGCTCCTTTTGACAATACTTTCTTGATGAGGTAAGGACCTTGCCAATTCGGGGCGAATTTTTCTTTTACTTCTTCCTGGTGCAGAAAGATACATTTCAAAACAATTTGTCCTACCTCGAATCGTATTGGGCGCACTTTCTTATTGTAAGCACGTGCCATTCTTTGTAGGTATAACTTACTGTCACGACCCAATTTCCATACCCGGTCGTGATGGCGCCTCTCGTGAAGACAAGGCCAGCCAACTAACCCAATCCGTTTCTTTAACAATTATTAAACATAAATGTATAGATAAATATAGCTTAACGACAATAATAACCAGTATGTACAACCCAACACAACCCGACCGGGGTGTCACAAGTCACGAGTATCTAAAGAAACCTGAA
>NW_017689076.1:5210-5885 GCF_001879085.1 Nicotiana attenuata
CGACATAGTCCATGGCACAGTAGTCTCGAATAACCCAACACTGAGACAACCAGCTACATCTCAACATCATATCCAAAATCTAACATACCAACGAAGAAAGATCCGCTCGGGCCGCTAACGGTATCGATACACACGGTTTACAACCACTGCATAGCCGGAACATGAGAACTCCCAGTCTCCGACTCCATATAGCACACGAATCACTGAACCTGATCCCAGATTCCACCGTATGAACACATATCACACTTCACGTACCCAATCATTCCACGAAAGATGTTCTAAAATTCCCCTGTGCCATCAACCACTCTCAGATATCAGCAGTCGATCAAGCATGAAACACCGCCATACTAACGTAGCATCCTCAGCTTACATCACCTTGCCCTTTTTTACTGAACATATACCCCCGTCAAATCACTAGAATAGCAATACCATTTCCTTAATCGTCTGAAGATCAATTCTTTAATCACCTGCAGCTGCCCGTGCTGCTTACGAATTAATGACTTTCCATTCTTAACTGAACTGAATCCTCGAACACGCAAATCTCAATTCTTCACCACATACCGCGTATACCATAACCCACTAGGATAACACGAGAACTCCATCTCCCTTCTTCCTAACCACCAACATCTATGCACTCCATTAGTCAAGAACTCTCCATTCAATCCCATCTAGAAG
>NW_017689077.1:0-506 GCF_001879085.1 Nicotiana attenuata
AGACACGATAATATTCTTCACACGCCCATACTCGGGTCACACATCAAATCACAATAGGAAACGAATGCTTAACAGCCCATCTATTAACCAGCAGACTTCTTCGTCACTACCAAGTCATATAGACACATCTCGCAGTACTAACATACTCATCACATGGATAAAAAAGATATAAGCGTAAGAAGAAGGGCCAATGCAAGGGTGCCAAGCTAGCACCTCTTTGACTTTTCAAAAGTTGATATATATAGGTTTCAAATCGGCTATATATTCAGTTTTGTTCATAGAACACAATAGAGAACCACCATAAACCCCTTAATCTCTCTAGCGATAACATTAGAACGATCCCTATGATGTAAGTATCGCTATATCGCCTCTCTTTTCTTTGTAGTTTGAGTTTGGGAAGGAACTTCATAGTTAAAAAATGCCTAATTTCTATATTTAAGCTTTTAAATATCAAGTGAGGTTGATAAATCGTTTCCTAATAGTTAGAACTTCACAGGACGGTTATC
>NW_017689077.1:5164-5885 GCF_001879085.1 Nicotiana attenuata
TGCACCGCAGAACTGACCTTCACAAATCCTTGAGGAACTTATGCGACGATTATGCGGTCCGCATATTGGTTATGCGATCGCATAATAGACCGCATTTTTTAACATTAATTTTGACGACTCTTCTGTTTCACTCTGCGGCAGAAATGCGGTCCGCATATCAATTATGCGGTCGCATAATGGACCGCATCTTGACCTCAATTTCAACTAACCCACTGTTTCACTTTGCGGTAGGAATGCGGTCCGCATACTAGATCTGCGACCGCATTCTGGGCCGCAGAATGGCATTTTCTGGAAAAATTGATTCTTTTGATTTTTAAAAGCTTTGATCAATACCAAGGGTCCGAACCGCGGCGAGCTATTCTACGCATTCCTAACACATATTCGGAGTCGACACCACAAGATAATAGGTTTTGAGCCAAAAAATTTTACGGGGCCTCACATCCTCCCCACTTAAAATCATTCGTCCCCGAATCGAGGACCTATTTCAAACTTTTCAGTATTTCAAAGATCAGTTGGTTTTGAAAACATGTTACGCAGATTCCTATACTTTTCACTATTTCCCATAATCTTAGAAAAACTTTTGCCAGAGTTTCCTTTGTAATTTGGACATTCTCTACCTGACAGAGGGTCCCCCCGAAATACCAAATTCCCAAAACGCCAATAACCAGAATTACCAACCATCCCTACAACTGTCATACAATTCCTACTTAACAATTCGCAC
>NW_017689078.1:0-5885 GCF_001879085.1 Nicotiana attenuata
GCTAGGGAGAGTTACATAATAATAGTCTACACGTCCCGGCAAGGGAATAATCACAACTACATCCTTGGGTCGTTTTCCAATTGGAGTTCGACAAAATTCCAGAATTCCAAATTCATGACCTATTTGCAAAATCTATTTTTTTGCGTTTTTAGGGTTCTGTTTATTTTGACTCATTCATATCACATATCATACTTATGTATGTTAACCTTGATTTCAGAACCCAAAATATTATTATAACGGTGTCGTTTTTATATATATAAAAACTATTTTCATGAAATAAACACAGCAAATATGGGAAAAACAACATTATTTTCATGAAATAAAACCCCAATGTTCATACTTATGTATATTAATCCATAATTTCATAACTAAAATAGTACTCAAAACAGTCACGTCTTTATAAAAAAATATCAATGTTATCATGGATAATGAAACGCAACAAAACATGGAAAAACAACATTGTGATGAGATAGAACACCACTGTTTATGCTTATGTATGTTAATCCATAATCTCAAAATAAAAATTCTACTTAAAACATTCACGTTTTTTTTAGTAAACACCACTATTTTCATAGAATAACCACACCAAACATGTATAATGTAACAACACATTTTAATATTACTCTATTCATGCTGCATTACATTATCTAGTTAGATGTAAGACATTATATGATACCAATTGATAGAACATGCGCAGCGAAAGTAAGCATACAAACCAGGTATCACAAACATGTAAACTATATAATGATATAATTACGGAGATTATAAAAACTAACCTCTCAAACAGGTCCTCAACGGAGCAAGAATTCAGGGTTGTAGCTTTCTGCTATGCTCCTTGTAAGACCTTGGACGAAATTATTTGTATGGGAAAATAATACAACTCTGAAAATAGAGTTATTAGGTGAAACTAGCCTACCTTTACTAAACCCAAATTTAAGCCACAGTAGGGGCTCAAAAACGTGTAGGATTCTGCTAGCGCAAGTAGTATCCTACTCTAACTCAAAATGTTAACTTTTCTCCCAAGCTACTTTTTACCCATGTATGTCCAGGTTTTTACTAGGTATAGTAGGGACCACAGAAATAATAAGAGGCTACCAATTATATTATAAATTCAAAATTCGGATGAACTAAATCCTACTATGATAAATTGCAGTTTATTCCACTAAAAACTGCAATTGAACTCCTCAATATGAATTTCGAAATTCAGTAACACTTATATTAACTCTTCATGTTATGACTACAAATACCAATTAATTAAACTAAATCATTGATAATTTAATTTAATCAACTAATTAATCCTTTATAATTCCGCTTAAACTATTTCATGTGGCAGATTTGAAATTTACCGGCCGGATTTTCACATGAAAACCTATAAGCTTACATAAAGGGGTATCATCAAACGCAAAACCTAGTGACAGATTCTATCAACTAATTATTTTTAAAAAAATGCTATTCGTTATTGTCCAATCTATTAGGCATACACAAACTCTGAATAGAGTTGTACTTTTTGATAAATCAAAACAATAAAAAAATCACATTGATCATAATTGTGATGACCCAAAAGGTCATCTTATGTTTAGGACTCGATTCTGTGTTCTAAGGCCTTTAAAATCTCATTTTTACCCTCCTCGATTTGCGTGTGCAGTCCGAGCGTATTTTCGTAAAGCTTTTACGTTGAAAGTTGATGAAAATAATAATTTTTTCCTTTAAAAGTTAATTTAGTTTACTTCGGTCAATGTTTTGAGTAAACGGAACCGGACTCGTATTTTGACAGTCCCGGTGGGTCCATATCGAAATATGGGATCTAGGAGTATGTCCGGAATCAAATTCCGAGGTCCCTAGCCCAAGAAATAAATTTTTGATATAAATTGAAAGTCTGAAAAATTAAATGGTTTTAAGAATTTGGTTAATGTTTGATCTTATTGGTATCGGGTCCATATTTTGGTTCCGGAGCCCGGTACAGGTTCATTATGATATCTAAGACTTGTTTGTGAAATTTGGTAAGAAAAAGAGTTAGTTTGACGTGCTACGGACGTCCGGTTGAAAAAATTAGAAATTTTAAAGTGTTTTTGAGAATCTCATTTGATTTGGTGCTAAATTCATAGTTCTAGGTGTTATTTTGCCGATTTGATCGTGCGAGCAAGTTCGTATGATGTTTAAAGACTTGTGTTCATGTTTGGTTTGGAGTCCGGAGAGCTTGGGTGATTTTCGGATATGCTACGGAGTGTTTTGAACTTAGAAATTTTTGCAAGTGTATTTCGAGTCTGCAGACTTCGCATTTGCAAGGTCTGGCTCACAAATGCGAGCTTTGTATTTGAGAGTTCATCGCAATTGCCAGTGATTGGGCTGAGGGATGGACTTCGCATTTGTGAAGATTAGGATGGCAATTGCGATCACCTCAGTTCGCTTTTGCAAATCAATAGTTCCCATTGGCGAATGCTAGAGAAATGTGAGGAGTTCGCATTTGTGAAGCGTTTCTCGCATTTGCGAGCTTCGCAATTGCAAAGCTCAGGTCGCATATGCGATATCTGCAGCTGTTCAAAACTTAAGTTTGACGGGAATTTCTCCCATTCTCCACATTTTTCAAATCCTAGAACCCTAGAGGCAATTCTCCCAAGACCAATTCTTCCCCAGAACTTTGGTAAGTGATCCTAAACCACTTTCTTTCAATTTCCCATCACATTTCATGAATTTCCAACCTCAAATCTAGGATTTCCACGGTAGAAATTGGGAGTTTGGGTAGAATTAGTGATTTTTGGGAAATTAGAATTTAGACCTCAAATTGGGGTCGGATTTCCAAACTGATTACATATTCGGGCTCAGTGGTGAATGGGTGAATTGATTTTGGTCCAAACCTCGAGTTTTAACCAAGCGGGCCCGAGATCGGTTTTTGACTTTTTGGGGAAAAGTTTGAGAAATCTAAATTTATGCTTTGTAGTTGGTTCCTTTAGCAATAATTGATGTTATTGAGTTAATTGTGGCTAGATACAGTGGTTTGGAGGTGGATACAAGAGGAAAAGCGGCAATTGAGCATTGAGTGGCCCGCGGAATGAGGTAAGTGTTGTGTCTAACTTTGACCCGAGGGATTAGGAATCCTTGACTTATTTGATATACAAAATCCATGTGAGCGGTGTATAGGTGAGGTCACGAGTACCTATGCACCGCCGATTTATCTGTTCTGCCTGTTTTCTTCCCATTTTTCTTGTATTGTCTTTTTCCTACCTTAACTGCTACATGCTTTACTTTTAATTCCATGCCTAATTGCTACTTGTTAGACATTATATCTTTTGTTGAAGTGCTAGTTCTTTCATAGCTTCATTGTCTCCTATATTGTTTGAGCTAGTTATTGGTACTTTCAAGGCATATTATGGATTGGTCTCGCTGAGCAGTATTACTTGTGTAAAGTCTCGTAGGGTATAATCTTTCTAAATGTGTTGGTTTGAAGTTGAGCCTTGTGAAGAGTTATGTGATGTGAATTGTGTAATTTTTGTACTTGCTGAGTAAATGACATCGATATGGTGGGATCGGGTTGCGCACTGCAACAGGTGTAATAAAGGTGGATTGTGGTGAGATAAGGGTGAACCGTAATTGTGATTATTGTGATACGGTGGTATCGGGTTGCACACCGCATTAAGTGTAATAAGGGTGGAATGTGGTGAGATAAGGGTGAACTGTGATTGTGATTATTGTGATATGGTGGGATCGGGTTGCACGCCGCAACAATCTTTACGCTTATGTCTTCCTTTGACTGTGATAGTTGAATGGTAGTCTTAAACTATACTTAAGGTTTGTTATTGCTGAGCACTGATGACATGTTTCGAGAACTGTATTCATTCCTTGAAAGTTACTGCTTATTTTATCATGTCCTTCTTTATGCTTTTATTATACACTGTATGTAGGTTATATTATAAATGCTCCGCCATAGCCTCGTCACTACCTCATCGAGATTAGGCTCGGCACTTACCAGTAGATGTGGTCGACTGTACCGATACTGCACTCTGCACCTTCTGTGCAGATTTTGGAGCAGGTAGTGGTCGGCCAAGATGTTGGTTGCAGATTTTATGACTAGGAGACCCAAGGTAGTCCTGCTGGCGTCCGCAGGCCCTGGAGTCCCCTTCTATGCTCCTACATTTACTGTTTTTTTGTATTCCTTCATGAACAGTTGTACCTTCTTTCCAACAGATATTTGTAACAAATCTTAGTGTGTTCGTGGATAGTGACACCAGATTCTGGGTAGTGAGAGTAATAGTATTGGTAATAGTATATAAACAAAGAGGCTATTTACTTACTTCTGCATTTATTTATTTTCTGGTTTTAGCTTGTTTATTTTTGATCACCCAAACGTAAAGGATTTGGCTACTTAAAACTCTAACGTTGGCTTGCCTAGCAAGTGTGATGTTAGACGCCATCACGGTCCAGATGGTGGGAATTTCGGGTCGTGACATGTTGGTATCAGAGCACTAGGTTGCCTAGGTCTCAAAATTCACAAAATGCCTAGTAGAGTCTGAGGGATCGGTACGGGGACGTCCGTTCTTATCTCCCAAAGGCTACAGAGTTTAGGAACAATTTCACTTCTATTCTTCTCTTTCGTGCGATTTTGTTCTCTCAATGCTAATTGAAATCTCTACTCTTGTTCTTTCGCAGATGGCGAGAACACGTACCGCTTCTTTAGTTGAGCAGCAACCAGAGCCCCAGTGGCAGCTCCTACGAGGGGCAGAGGACGAGGCCGAGGCAGGGTTAGGGCTCAGCCTAAAGCTCGAGCTGCAGCACTAGTGGCAGAGCATCAGGTAGAGTTTGATGAGGAGGCTCCAGCCCAGACCGTTCCAGTAGGGCCAGCTCAGGTTCCAGAGGGGTTCATCGCTACCTCGGTACTTTAGGATACTTTGGTCCGTCTAGTGAGCCTGATGGAGAGTGTGGCACAGGTCGGCACATTCCCGGTAGCACCANGTAGTAGAGTACGACGTAGTTTGGTGGTAGTCGTCGTCCGTTACGTGCTATTCTCTCGTCTCCTACCGACGAGAGAGAGAGAGAGGGGGGGGGGAGAGGAGGTTTATTGAGGGACTTGCTCAGCCTATCAGACCGCAGATGGCTAAGGAGACTGGGAGTGAGATTTCTTTCCAGGATGCAACCAATGTTGCCAGGCGAGTTGAGATGGTTTTAGCTCAAGGGAGTCGTCAAGGGGTCTAACAAGAGGCCGCGTCACTCCGGTGGATTTAGTAGGGCCTCATATGGAGGTCGAGGTACTTTTGGTAGAGGCCATCCTCCCTGGCCGTTTCATTCAGCACTCCAGGCATCCCATTGTGCTTCAGGTGGTCTTGGTACTCACATGCATTATTCGAATTAGCTAGCCTACAGTGCACCACTGGCTCCTATCAGTGCACCTTCTATTCAGAGTTATTACTGTGGTCAGCCGGCCCGTTCGGGTCAGTCTCAGTTTCCACGACCACATTATCAGGATGGATATTTCGGGTGTGGTGGCTATAGGCATATCAGGAGTACTTGTCCGAGATTATTGTGCGTTCCGCCACAGTAGTAGAGTTCTCGTGCCATGATTCCGGCACCAGGTGTGCCACCGCCCTCTCAGCCAGCTAGAGGTAGGGGTAAGGGAGCCAAAGGAAGAGGTCAGGCCGCTAGAGGTGGAGGTCAGGACGTTAGAGGTGGAGGCCAGGCCGCTAGAGATGGAGGCCAGCTAGAAGGAGGCCATCCAAGAGATATGGTTAAAAGTGGTAGGTCCCAGCCCCGATGTTATGCTTTTCCAGCCAGGCCTGAGGCTAAGTCATCCGATGCTGTTATCACAGGTACTGTTTCAGTTTGCAGTAGAGATGCTTCATTTCTATTTGATCTAGGGTCTACCTACTCCTATGTGTCATCTTACATTGCTTCAT